>NC_090619.1:2526675-2538285 GCF_004359215.1 Bremia lactucae
CATGAAGAGCTTTGAAAGCTTCAATAGGAAAATTCCTTTGTACTCGGACGCGGTGGCCAGCATTGAGGTCATGGCGAGCACGCACGTTTGCTTCTTCATTTTGAAGACCGTTGAAATTGTCGAAAAGCTTGTAAAGACCATTGCTGTGAATGAAGAAATTGAATAATGAGGATCAAACTACTGAATGCAGTTGGCGCGATTCCTGCATAGACAGATCTATTGAAGAGACTTTTTTCTACATCAAAGAGCTACTGTAACATTTTGAAAGACCCCCCATTGATCATCCAGAATCATCAAAAGAGCACATTGGAAAAGTCTCTGTCCCATCAATTGTGAAAGGTTTTGAATGAACAGTAGCATTTTATTTAGTAAATAAAGAAGCATATGCTCCGAAAGTGGCTCATCAAGCCGTGTGTCTCTGCTGGAAACTTTTTATTAAATTAAAAACCGAATCATAGGATTCGAACCCATAAACTCTCTCACATCACTCCCGTAGTAATCCATTAAGCGTTGAGTCTCCGCTTTAATATTTTTTATGAGATATAAATTAAAAGCAAAATTGGACACTTGGTTTTGCGTTGTCATGACTTATTCGCGCCCGTTGCGCGATTCGAATCGCCTTCCTATATAATCAGTTATAAGAGCAGTCGCGCACCAATAGGTACTTAGCGCCCTTATAAGGTTCAGGCGCGGAGGCGTGACGCTAGTTACCCTAGCAGCAAGAACGCCGGCAGTGACGGGCAACCTTCCTTGCGACGCATCGCGATGCGCTGTACAGCCAAGATTGTGTCTCAATCCGCAGTACGATGCTCATCGAGGAATTTTTGGCAAAGTATCAGGCAACTAATGTATCGTGGCGTAACAAGTACGATCACTTTTTAGCAAAGGCCTTACACGTTTCTGCACTATTGATCTGCGGGACTTGAGGACACCAATTCGTGGTTGGTCGCCGGGATTATCAGTATCAGTCTCTACCGACGTGCAATGCTTTACGGTGACGTCAGAGGGCACTACAAAAGAAGAGCAACTAAAGCTGTGCTGCTTCTATTCTCTCGGCTGCTCATGGATCTCTGACCGTCTAAAAAAACAATACCAACAACGGAGTGTGCGCTCGGCATTTAATGCACCAAGTGGTCAAGACGAAGACATCTGATTAATTGCACAATTAATGACGGTATGGACGGGATCAGCAGAGGAGAATACACTCTAAGCTAAGTATCTGTATACGAAGATAGAACACTTGTTGCTCACAAGATGGGTTTGCTGTCGGAAAATCGGACTTTGTCGACTTCTATTTAGCCAGCTGAGAACGCAATTTATCAGTGGCAGTAGGAGCAATCGGGTGCAAGTTTAATTTGAGAACGAACACAACTGTGGAAAGCATTAAAAAGGAGAGAAGATTTTGTTGGTAAAACAATGGTCAACTATTTGTAAAGTTTCTACTATAAGCTGCTGTCTCTAGACTTGGAGATGCTTCGCTATCCGACATGTATTACAGCACGCCGTGAAAACTTGGACTCGACTGGGTTGCTGCGTTCGTCGACTCTCGAGATCAACTGGCTGTGCTCGAAGTAGAAATCTCAAAGTAAGCAGGTTTTTGATTTTAGTACCCGTGTTTTGGGAAAGGATCGCCGTTTCACGCAGCGGTGCACAATCGCTAGCTTACAGTAATTACATTATTGATTTTAATGGGAGCAAATGCTAACGTGTGCAATGGAAAGGGAAGACGATCACTTCACGTCGTGGAGCTATCTATCGACATGGCTAGGATCATTCCAAGCTTGATTGATGCAGAAGCTGATATCGATGCGACGGAGAAGCATGGATTTACTCCGTCAATGTTAATGTGTTTTAAGGTATCTCTCGAAAGTTCTGCGACGCTGCTAGCCCTTGGAGCTGATGTTTATCGCATTGCGTGGTCAAGTGGTTTTTCGGCGCTGGAATTTGCAGTTAAGAGTGAGCGCTCGAAGCTTTGCGAGCATTGTCTTTCGAAAGGTGCCAATTAAATGCACCCACGCTGAATGCAAAACTAGTCTGCATTGAGCCGCCACTCTGTTTAATTCCGAAAGCATTCTTGTTCTGTTGGAAAGCAATGCAAATCTCAACGTGCAAAAGCGGTATGGCCAAACTCCGTTAGTAGTTGGCTTGCATACGATCCCGGCGACTGTGTAGAAGCTCGAACTCTGTGTATCAGATGTTGATGTGTGCCGGCTGCCACAATGACAAACGAGATATATTGGAGACCGTAAGGTATGATTATTAGCTAATGCGTCACGAAATTGCGATGTGATTAGAGTATCGCAAGTGCTTAAAGCCACCGCCGTGACGAAGCACCTTCAGACGCGCTCCTATAGAATTCCTACAAAGCATCGGATCTCTTGATATGCAAGTGCTTCACAATGCGTGGGAGAAAGTGAACAAGGATGGGCACACCTCGCCATTTGCACACTCGAGTATTATTGATAATTTGCTTCTAAGACCAAATCACGGAGTGGAAATTGGTTTGCTCGAGCTTGTGGCTTTTGTGCTCTTTCTAGACACCTTGAAGCCTTAACGAACTGAAAGAGCGCCTAAGCTAGCATGTTCGAATGGAATTTAGAGTAAGTCTATCGCGTCATTGGCGAATATCGTGTTTAAATTGGCGTAGTTGGATTTGACGTACTAAAAATGTTGTTGGCTTACGTGTTCAGGTGAAGGAATCATCCGCCTTTTCATTTTGGTATTGCTTTATAAAGAAACAGACTTTAATGAGGCTGGCGATCTTTATCATCGTTTTATAGTCTTAGGTGTCAACGTAGCGACATTTTGATCGAGAATTAAGTGCCGATGATTTATGAGTGTTTTGCACTTTACAAGAATAACTTTGTCTACTTGGAGCTAATACTTTAATGTTAGGAAGAATGACTAGTATATACGGTCTTAAAATAACGTCGAATTACCAAATTATGAACCATTTCCGAATGACTCGCACCGGTAAACTATTATTATCAAAAGCTCAATTTTTTTTGCCATTAATTTACATTTGCTATAGGTATTTTGACGCAGAGCAGCGGGCAACACAGTGTACGCTTCTCACGCACGCTGTCTTTTGCAACATTTCAGGTCAGGTGCATACGAGCATACGTGCATCCATGTATTCCTTAGTTACTTTTAAATGGAGCTGATAGATGGAGCTGAAGCTGGTTTGCTGTGTTGGTCTCACAATATTATAGTTCAATACTGAATCAAACCAGTAATTAAAAAAGGATCAATCGAATTACCAGCATCACACGAGGGTTTCCAGCACGTACGGGGCGCCGAATAGTTGCACAATTCTGAGCGTCGATTTCGTTTATAGATCAATCGACTACTGCGTAAGACAGCGAATCCAAGTATGCCTTATATTGATCTATATTTTCATGCAAGCTCTTTATTGTTTTCACAGCTTTATAAATGATGACCTCGATCTGGAAAGTGAAGTGTGGGAATCAATAGGAGGCGATGGAACTTTTGAAACTCGTCAGTGAATTTGAAAGAATCAGGTAGTACACCGAAATCGCTCGCGACTCGTTGCTGGTGGCGTCGTACGTGTGGGTCTAGCCGATTGTAAATGTGAAATCATCGCCAAATTCTGATTGTGTAAGATGGAGCGACATTATGATTATAGAAGCAAATTTAGCTCTCGAGAAACTTAGAAACTAAGACACATGAACAATAAAGGTGGAATACAAACAAAAAACAACAAGAAATAATTTATTGTAATGGTGACAACTAATCAACTTAAACCGTATGCGTAAAGATCAACCTCCTAGCTATTCTTCCTTCTATAAACCATCTCGAGCCGATATGAGGGCAAAATGATTAGTAGGAAGTCAGCACAAAGCACCACCCGTAATGAGGGACGGCACCATTCGGTCGCATCTTGTACAAACAGTGTCAAGTGAAAAAATGTCACACTTACATATTTCGTCGTGCAGCGATACAAATAAATTGAAAGCCTTATCTTCATCTCCATTCCACAGTCGTAAGCACTCGCGCGCGGTGGAGATCATGTTGACGCAGTATCCAGCATCCTCGTCGTAGGTCGCAAAAGCTTGTAGAAGACGAGTGGTACTTCGCTTTTCTTGACTTGTTGCTCCTGGAATTCTTGAAACGTCCGTTGATATCTCTTTGTAATGTGGGCAACTGCCGCACATACATAAATAGTGCTTCACTCGAATCAAGCTATTATCGCCTTGACTTGCCTCGCTCCAATCTGAGTCGTCACTTGTTGAACAATCCATTTGATCATTGGATATGTCGAACTCCTTCGTAAACGAGGATCTTGAGTCGTCGTGCTTCTGAACATCATAGTAGTAATGAACCGCCGCCGTGAGATCGTCCGTTTGACAGGCGACGTCAACAAAAAGAGGTGTTTTCTCCCTCTCGTCTGTTGCGCCGGACATGAAGAGCTTTGAAAGCTTCAATAGGAAAATTCCTATGTACTCGGACGCGGTGGCCAGCATTGAGGTCATGGCGAGCACGCACGTTTGCTTCTTCATTTTGAAGACCGTTGAAATTGTCGAAAAGCTTGTAAAGACCATTGCTGTGAATGAAGAAATTGAATAATGAGGATCAAACTACTGAATGCAGTTGGCGCGATTCCTGCATAGACAGATCTATTGAAGAGACTTTTTTCTACATCAAAGAGCTACTGTAACATTTTGAAAGACCCCCCTTTGATCATCCAGAATCATCAAAAGAGCACATTGGAAAAGTCTCTGTCCCATCAATTGTGAAAGGTTTTGAATGAACAGTAGCATTTTATTTAGTAAATAAAGAAGCATATGCTCCGAAAGTGGCTCATCAAGCCGTGTGTCTCTGCTGGAAACTTTTAATTAAATTAAAAACCGAATCATAGGATTCGAACCCATAAACTCTCACACATCACTCCGGTAGTGATCCATCAAGCGTTGAGTCTCCGCTTTAATATTTTTTATGAGATATAAATTAAAAGCAAAATTGGACACTTGGTTTTGCGTTGTCATGACTTATTCGCGCCCGTTGCGCGATTCGAATCGCCTTCCTATAAAATCAGTTATAAGAGCAGTCGCGCACCAATGGGTACGAAGCACTTTAATAAGGCTCAGGCGCGGAGGCGTGACGCTAGTTACCCTAGCAGCAAGAACACCGGCAGTGACGAGCTTCCTTCCTTGCGACGCATCGCGATGCGCTGTACAGCCAAGATTGTGTCTCAATCCGCAGTACGATGCCCATCGAGGAATTTTTGGCAAAGTATCAGGCAACTAATGTCTCGTGGCGTAACAAGTATGATCACTTTTAGCAAAGGCCTTACACGTCTCTGCACTATTGATCTGCGGGACTTGAGGACACCAATTCGTGGTTGGTCGCCGGGATTATCAGTATCAGTCTCGACCGACGTGCAATGCTTTACGGTGACGTCAGAGGGCACTACAAAAGAAGAGCAACTAAAGCTGTGCTGCTTCTATTCTCTCTCGGCTGCTCATGGATCTCTGACCGTCTAAAAAACAATACCAGCAACGGACTGTGCGCTCCGAGACGGGCATTTAATGCACCAAGTGGTCAAGACGAAGACATCTGATTAATTGCACAATTAATGACGGTATGGACGGGATCAGCAGAGGAGAATACACTGTAAGCTAAGTATCTGTATACGAAGATAGAACACTTGTTGCTCACAAGATGGGTTTGCTGTCGGAAAATCGGACTTTGTCGACTTCGATTTAGCCAGCTGAGAACGCAATTTATCAGTGGCAGTAGGAGCAATCGGGTGCAAGTTTAATTTGAGAACGAACACAACTGTGGAAAGCATTAAAAAGGAGAGAAGATTTTGTTGGTAAAACAATGGTCAACTATTTGTAAAGTTTCTACTATAAGCTGCTGTCTCTAGACTTGGAGATGCTTCGCTATCCGACATGTATTACAGCACGCCGTGAAAACTTGGACTCGACTGGGTTGCTGCGTTCGTCGACTCTCGAGATCAACTGGCTGTGCTCGAAGTAGAAATCTCAAAGAAAGCAGGTTTTTGATTTTAGTACCCGTGTTTTGGGAAAGGATCGCCGTTTCACGCAGCGGTGCACAATCGCTAGCTTACAGTAATTACATTATTGATTTTAATGGGAGCAAATGCTAACGTGTGCAATGGAAAGGGAAGACGATCACTTCACGTCGTGGAGCTATCTATCGACATGGCTAGGATCATTCCAAGCTTGATTGATGCAGAAGCTGATATCGATGCGACGGAGAAGCATGGATTTACTCCGTCAATGTTAATGTGTTTTAAGGTATCTCTCGAAAGTTCTGCGACGCTGCTAGCCCTTGGAGCTGATGTTTATCGCATTGCGTGGTCAAGTGGTTTTTCGGCGCTGGAATTTGCAGTTAAGAGTGAGCGCTCGAAGCTTTGCGAGCATTGTCTTTCGAAAGGTGCCAATTAAATGCACCCACGTTGAATGCAAAACTAGTCTGCATTTAGCCGCCACTCTGTTTAATTCCGAAAGCATTCTTGTTCTGTTGGAAAGCAATGCAAATCTCAACGTGCAAAAGCGGTATGGCCAAACTCCGTTAGTAGTTGGCTTGCATACGATCCCGGCGACTGTGTAGAAGCTCGAACTCTGTGTATCAGATGTTGATGTGTGCCGGCTGCCACAATGACAAACGAGATATATTGGAGACCGTAAGGTATGATTATTAGCTAATGCGTCACGAAATTGCGATGTGATTAGAGTATCGCAAGTGCTTAAAGCCACCGCCGTGACGAAGATACCTTCAGACGCGCTCCTATAGAATTCCTACAAAGCATCGGATCTCTTGATATGCAAGTGCTTCACAATGCGTGGGAGAAAGTGGACAAGGATGGGCACACCTCGCCATTTGCACACTCGAGTATTATTGATAATTTGCTGCTAAGACCAAATCACGGAGTGGAAATTGGTTTGCTCGAGCTTGTGGCTTTTGTGCTCTTTCTAGACACCTTAGAGTCTTAACGAACTGAAAGAGCGCCTAAGCTAGCATGTTCGAATGGAATTTAGAGTAAGTCTATCGCGTCATTGGCGAATATCGTGTTTAAATTGGCGTAGTTGGATTTGACGTACTAAAAATGTTGTTGGCTTACGTGTTCAGGACAAGGAATCATCCGCTTTTTCATTTTTGTATTGCTTTATAAAGAAACAGAAATGAAAGAGGCTGGCGATCTTTATGATCGTTTTAGAGTCTTAGGGTCAAAGTAGCGACATTTTGATCGAGAATTAGGTGCCGATGATTTATGAGTGTTTTGCACTTTACAAGAATAACTTTGTCTACTTGGAGCTAATAGTTTAATGTTAGGAAGAATGAAAGTAAATACGGTCTTTAAATAAACGTCGAATTACCAAATTATGAACCATTTCCGAATGACTCGCACCGGAAAACTATTATTATCAAAAGCTCAATTCATTTGCCATTAATTTACATTTGCTATAGGTATTTTGACGCAGAGCAGCGGGCAACACAGTGTACGCTTCTCACGCACGCTGTCTTTTGCAACATTTCAGGTCAGGTGCATACACGCATCCATCATGTATTCTTTAGTTACTTTTAAATGGAGCTGATAAATAAAGCTGGAGCCTGGTTTGCTGCGTTGGTCTCACAATACCTTACTTCAAGACTAAATCAAACCAGTAATTGTAACCTTTTAGATAATATATTAATTAGCAACCTTTAAATGTTAATGTCATGTAACGATACGCCCCCGTTACATCACCCTCCCTTGAACGACAATCACTCTGATTGTTATTGGGTAGAGTGGTCACTATAATACCACTTAATTGAAAACAATGTTGATTGGTCAGAACCATCATTTTTAAGTATATCGCATGGTTAATAAGTCCATGCGGTATGCAATTAGTGCGGCGCCTTCGGCTGCGGTTTATGCAGCCGCGGGCGACGCATTATTGTCTCTTGCGGCAGTAAAAAAAATTCAGATAATTTATTAAATTGCGGCAGACGTTCCGTCTGCCGTAGTATCGTCTTCACCCGCAGCTTTAAATGTTGCGGGTGCACGTGGTGGGTCACCACGTGAATGCGATTCCATTTTGGAGGTCGACTATGAGTGCGAGTCGAACGAAATGACCGACTCGGGGAGAATTGAACAGTCGCCTGATCATCGTCAGGCGGCTGACTATGAGCCTTCGAATGAGGGGGCTCAATCTGACAGACGTGCTGGTAACATTGCTACAGCATGTTCGGTTCCAACGATGAGGATGATTCCTCATCGCCAGCACCGTCTCCCATGCCATCATCCACCCATATTTCTGGGCGTGGTAATGACGATGGCGTAAGCGATCGTATAAAAGGTTCTTGTGGTACCCCTGCTTCAGTGGGTACCACTCAGGGGATCGTAGACACTATAATGTCTCGTCACTACCCTGAGAAGAAGCCCTGGCTTTGCCCGAATGGCTAATTGATAGCTTGTCTTGAGAGACTACTCCTCACAATATTCTTCCATATTTTGTGCGACAAAACTACATGGCCTTGATCCGAGCGCGAACAACTTTCGCGCTGAGGATGATTTTTATCTCGATGCTTTTCCTAAGCATCGATGGTACAGTGGCAAGAACGAACTAGATAATATCTCGTTAAAGCCAAGCCTGGAGCGCATTCATTCGCAATGCCAAAAAACATTGGACGCGAAGCCTTGCCTCAACGACTTAACGCTTGTTGCGTTGAGTTAACTCCAACCGGGTCAAGGTTTAAATTGCGTCGGTTGTCTCGTGGGGCAGGACTTCCATGCCTCATGCGGGGTAATCCCTGTCCGTGTTGTGTTGACAACACGAAACGAGTGAAAGGGGATGTGTATTCCCTTTCTTCGCCTTGGGGTAGGGCTCGCATCTCTATCGAGATGCGCGATGCGATTGACGTTTTGCAATCGATTTACAAGCGCCAGGGGCGCGTGTTTTCCGAATGACCTTCTGATCCATCGGATGGGTCTCTTCATACTGACGGACGAGGCCCTCAACGTCAACAACCAGCTGGAAATGAGGCTCCCAGCTGTCATTTGAAGGTGGATAACCGCGCCAGCGAACAAGATAACTCGTTCGCTGCCCCTTCACATCACGGTGGTTTTGAATACATTCCACAAGGAAACTTTGACCACCGTGGGAATCCACCAATGGTTGTGGCGGAGGAGGTAAAATTAGATCCGACCCATGTGTCGGATCTAAAGTCGAAGATCGAAAAACTCGACCAATACCTTCACTAATTGGAGGAGGGACTTGATCACGAGCGCGGTAAGCGTCGCTCGATAAAGCAGATGGTGCAGACTCACAATATCGAACGATTCGAAGACCGTTCGAAGAGCGCGTCCTCCATGTTGGAGAACGAACGGAAATATCACGCTCTTCGGGATGAGCTGTCGTCCGCTCATCGTGGTTTCGAGGTTCTTTGGCTCCAACATGAGAATCTCCAGATTCATCATGAGAATCTGGTTCGTAACCACAAGAATCTTTAAGGGAATCTTGAAAAGGGTGGTCAGACTCGTCCTCGGAAGAAACCGCGTACTGATGGTACGGGCGAAGCCGACCAACGTAAAATTGCCACGTAGGATGCGTTCACATCCTACGTGGCAATTCTATTGTGTACGCATTGCCTCTTCGATGCAGTACACGGAAAGGCCCAATGAACTTAGGTAGTAGTTTACTGCTACCCACATTAGTGACTAATCGCTTAGGTAAGGTACCGTAGAGGGTAGTACTAGGTCATTCATTGTAAATGAAAGAACATTTGCTCTTCCATCTTTGTCTGCGTTCCGTTTCTGACGGTCCACTGCGTTAGCAATGGAATCGGTACGAAACGGATTACTGATTCTCGAGCCAGCAGAAATTCCTCTGCTAACTCATTTGTTTTTTCTTCTTTTTAGGGTGCTTTGTGCGCACTGCCATGAGATCTTTCTCACTTCGATGTCGATTGCTTATACATCGACGTCATTCGCGTCGTTGGTAACTTCGACGCGAGATAAGCATGAGACAGAAATGGCTTTGCTCGTGCGAGTCCACCCCCCTTAAAGTAGAGGATCCCTCTAATGAGGTGGGTATGCGTTGTAGACGCATGCACCGAATTATTGATGGCGAATTCGACCATCGGTAAAAACTCGCTCCAATTCGGATACGATTGGACGTAACCTCGAAGTATCCCTTCGAGGACGCGATTTTGCGTTCCGTCTGACCATCTATCTCTGGATGATCAGAAGTTGATATAGTCAGCCGTGTTCCGAGAGATGGAATACGGATTGCCAAAACTCTGCCGTGAGCCGGGAATCTCTATCGGAGACCAGTTCGCGGAGTAAACCGTAGTGTTTGAATACCTGTCGATAAAGACACGGGCACAGCCCGGAGGCGTGATCGACTCTGGTACTGTCTGCTACTGCAAGAAGATGTACTATCTTGCTGAATCTGTCTACAAAACAAGGATTCCATTGTTTTTGCGATCGTCTTTGGATTTTTCCGAAGATGAAGTCCAAAGATACGGACTGCCAGCATTCTGCCGGAAGTGGTAGAGGTTGGAGAGGTGCACGGGATGAAGAGCTAGGCTCCACCCGTTGACATACCTCGAAAGCACGAATGTACTTGCGCACGAACTGATACTGGCGGGGCCAGTAAAAGTCTCGACTTACTGTGAGGTAAGTTTTTTCACGTCCACGATGCCACTTGTTGGTGCATCGTGACACTCATACATGATGCGTAAGCGCAAATCATTGTGAGTTGGGACGACGACACGTGGATTGTCGCCGGCAATGGCTGTTAAATACAGTAAGCCGTTGCGTGTTGTGTATCGTTCGGATAACGACTGATATAAAGCCGGTCAATTTTTACAAGATTAATCGGATAGATTTATCAGATGGTCCATTAAATGCAGTAGGTCCTTATCTTTTGCGTAGGCTTTCTTTATGTCATCAAACAAGGTTGATGACGGAACACTTGGAATGAGTGTTGCAACGGTGGGATTATTCATTGTTGGAATGCGCAGCCGACTCGTAATCGGGTTGGCATGGTAACGCATCAGCGACGACATTAAGTCGTTCTGGTTTATATTCCACGGAGAAACTATACTCCGCGAAGAAGGATCGCCACCTCGCCATACTTTCCGAGAAGTGTGGGCTATTTAGGGCCGTGCGTAATGAGCATGGTCCGTATAAACAATGAACGGTCTATCTTCGAGGAGATAGACCCTTAACTTAGCCAGTGCATATTTCATGGCAAGGGGTTTCTTGCCATGCACATAAAAGTTGCGTTTAGCTGGTCGCAACTGACGCGATTGATAACAGACGACGCGCTCCGCGCCATCTGTATCGTATTGCATCAACGCATAGCCAATTGCGACATCGCTGGCGTCACAAACCACATGGAATGGTCTGTCGTGATCTGCAATCGCCAACATGGGGGATTGCATCAAGCTTTGCTTGATACCTTCAAAAGAATGCTGACAATCAGCGTTCCATAATCATTTCTTGTCTTTTTTCAAGAGACGAGAGAGATGAACTGTCATCTCTGCATAATTGCGAGAGTACTTGTGCAAGTACGCTGCTAAACCAAGGAACTTTCTAAGTCCCTTGACATCGACTGGAACTGGCCAGTCGGT
>NC_090619.1:2539281-2545515 GCF_004359215.1 Bremia lactucae
CCACGTCCGTCTTCCCGTCCATGGCCCGGCTATGGACGAATACATCGTCGAAATAACTCGGTGCGAAATCCCGCACCAGATTTGTTACACATCTGTTGAATGTTGCAGGGGCGTTACTAAGCCCCTGTGGCATAACTAGCCATTCCCAGAGCATCCCACTAAAAATACTCACTGTTGTGTACGGGATGTCCCGTTCATGCATAAGGATCTGATACAATCCATCCATTTGATCCAAAGACGAAAAGATGGTACTCATAGACATACCATCGATGATTACGTCTTGTCTAGGTATCGGCTTTTGAGCCGGTACCGTTGCAGCATTCAGTTTATTGAATGCGTGCACTATCCGCCACCCTCCTGTGGCCTTTCGCACACAGAAGGTCGGAGAGCTATGTGGGGAAGTTGATTCCCTCACATGGCCCGCTTTTACCCGATCGGTAAAGAATTTATCGATCGCAAGTACTTGTTCACGAGGCAGTGGCCACTGCTTCATGACACAGTACTTCGAGCCCGGTTTGAGCTCGATCTCATGTCGAGTGCCTTTATCATTAGGCAACTCGCATGGAACTACAGGGAATACATCCTTGAATTCAATCAAACCCTTGTAGAAAAGATTTGACACAAGTGACTCCTAGAATTGAGTAGTATATCTCTCAATCCGAATCTCACACCGAGGACACTTTCGTCCATCGATGAGCTGCTGAGAACCCGTTCGTGCTCTGCAAAAATCACCGCTGACCGAATATCGGTTACATATTCATCCTCTGTGACGATTACGTAGATCTTCTTGATTCTACCACTATGCAGATCTCTCAAGAACCGCTTGGGGTCTAGGGTTAATAATTGAGTTATGTCCGAAGTAAACTTCGAAGACGCATACAGATCAAGAGTATAAGCGCCTACTCTTGATCTGTCATTAATCAAAAAGATTATTATCTCGGTTTCTTTTTGAGATTAATCCACAGGCTGCCGAGAGATGAACCCCTGGGGATGCTGAAGTCTAGTCACTTCAGCATTAACTATTTAAGGAGATTTCTCCTCACGTACGTGGGGACCTACTCCCTCAACGTCTTCCAACTGTGATTGCGCTATCACAATCGAGTCTTCTACGGTTGACTCTCTACTAGACCTAGGATCATCGTGTTGTCGATTTTGGACGACCAGTATCTTTCTTGAATGTCGCCGGCTAGGCATACGTTCATGTCTCAATCCACTCGACTTATTGGAGTGGTAAAACTTCGGCGGTGCCTGTGCATTCGCACAGCCGCCGGCAGCTGACCCACAGGGTGATTAGTAATCACCCTGTGATCTTGCGCAGTCGTACTAACGACCGTACCACAAGTGAGGCCATCGCACTCACTCGTTGTACTTCCACACGCTTGTGGAGGCTCCAAGACGTTCATCAGACGGCCATCTGATGAACAAGTGGCGGGCATCTTTACGGATCGATGCTGCCAGCTGATCCTTGGCTCGTATTTTCTGAGCCAAGGTAAACCAAGGATGACATCAAATTTGTCATCCAAATCCAGTACGATGAAATCATCATCATACTTTAAATTTCTTAACGTGTAGTGAAATTTCACTCGCGTTTCATCACGGAGCGCCTGTCGCTAGACACACCGTCATCCTCGTTGGAGGGATGTCGCGCTCAACATATTTGAGCCTACAGCCCTATAGCGACTGGCGGCGAATAAAGTTATTCGACACCCCACAGTCCACTAGGGCTCTAAGTGACAAATCATTTGTCACTTTTGTTTTCTAAGGTTATGAGGGATACCTCATCGCCAGGTGAAGAGACACATAATGATTGTGTGTCTGGAGCAAGTTCCGTCAAGAGAATTGCAAAATTTCTTGAGTTTGCTGGATCAGCAGGGCGTCGTGCCCCTACTGACCCGACCGTTTTTTTACGGTCCGCCTCGCTGTTGCGATTTCGAAACAACGTCGGACCCGCGAGCGTTGCCCTTTTTGGCATACGGTCCATAATTACGTTCAGTACCTCTCGGTACTGGGCGCGGGGCACTACACTCATTAGCGCAGTGTCCTAACTTTTGACAGCGATTGCAGAAATGCAATCGCTAATTGTTCGAAAAGCGAGGTTTTCTCGCTTTCGACGTAAGAGAGGTCCATAGGTTCTGGACCTCCAAGCTCGTGTCGTCTTAAAGGTCGATACGATGACAAACTAGCTTGAGCCTGTCTCAAGCTAAAGTTCTCCTGTTCCGCAACAGATATTGTTTTTTCAAAGCGTATTCAGTTCCAATCAAAACAGGTGGGTCATTACGGTACCATCCGTAAGACCTTGCTTGAACACCGCAATTAACGTGTGTTCATGGACTGGGTTGTTTGTGATACAACTCCCTAAGCGTCGTATATGCTGGGCATAAGTACACATCGCGTTTGCCTTGTTTGAGTTTCAGAAGCTAAGATCGAGCTCTAAACTCAGCCCTAGGCGGTTCAAACGTCTGTTTGACCCGGGCTTTAAAATAATATAGCGACCCAAAGACAAATGGGTCGCGCAACTTAAGGCATATTGCTTAACTTTTGGCACGACCTGCCAAATTGGACTGAGCAAATGCGACTTGCATTTGCTCGTCGACGATGTGGCGAGCCCTTATGACATCGTCCAACTCGACAAACCATCTCAAGAGGGAGTCTTCTTCGACTTCCCTATACTTAGAGATGTCAATCTTTGAGGTTTCAAGACGACGCGCGTGCGTCATCCCAGGTACAGGAGTCTGTACCTGTTCTAACCTCAACAGTTCTACATGTTGAGAACCTTGCTGATTAAGCAAGGCTACCTTCTCCTTCGCCTCGTCAAGTTCATGTTGTATAAACTTGGCGATGGCTGAATGGAGGGCATTTTTGTCCAAACCGGACAGCATGGCCAATATGGCGTCGTTCTCCACGGTCGAACTTTTTCGTTCAACCGCACTCCTTTTATGTCACTTAGAAAGGAATAGCTATTACGCGAAACGTGATGCGTATTTCCATTATCATCTAACATGTCCATGTTAGATGATGGAAATGGGGTCCTTGGGTACAAAGCGCTACCAGGTGTAACGGGGCACTTCTGACTTGTACTGCTTCAGTACAAGTACACTTGGCACTGCCTCAGTGCGAGTGTTTCCTCACGTCACTTGAGTTTGATGGACACGATTGTCCACTGGCTTTTATCCGTGAAGCAATGCGGTGTGTCAACTCAGACTTTCTTTAAAACACTTTCTTTAAAGAGGGTTAAAAGAAAACTGTATTTAATATAATTAGATTCTTCTGCTTCTATCTATTTGATACTAACTTAATTATAAAGTAATTCAAAACGTGAAATAAAGTCTTGTCTTTCTCTCTCTTTGCGCGCGTCTAGCGCTGACTCGACCGCGAAGAAACTAGATATAATGGTCTATGTCTACCAATGGATAAGCTTTTAGAATACTACCATGAAAAGTAATATTCTCCTTTATGTGTTTCTTTATGTAACGATTCACCCCGCTACAGTAATTTTAAAGGGATCAATCGAATGTACCAGCATCACACGAGGGTTCCAGCACGTTCGGGGCGCCGATAAGTCGCACATTTTTAAGCGTCGATTTTGTTTTTAATTGCCATGCATTGTGTCTTTGGATAGCTCTCAGCCTACGTGATAAATGCTATTCTTGTCCAATATACTCCTGAAGATCGAGTAAGTGTGGTTTCATTTTTCCTTCAGGTAGGGCGGTGGCTAACGTGTGCGACACAGCGTCCCTATCTTTGTTTACTTTCGTTAGGCTGCGAACTTTTGTATTTCGTTCCACAATCACGATATGCTAGCTTAAAATGTGTATGCTCTGCAATCGACTGCGGTGCTTCGTCTACGTAAGACGACGACTGTGTGCGTTTTTGACAGATTACCCCAAATCAATAATGGGCTAACAGCGAATGTATCTTTGTGTTGTTATTGATAGCGAAGTGTGAGTGCGAAGAGAAAGATAAACGAGTGCAATTACTCTGAGACTGCAAAATTAAGTATGTCATCTGGTGAACTTTACCTTCAGGCAAGCTCTTCGTTGTTTTTCCACAGATTTACAGTTTTTGACAACTAACGCTTATATTAATCTTAGTGCTTCGCCTTTTAATCGAGTTGCCTGCCTCTAATAAGGACGATTCCTTAAATACTTATCAACTTCAGCGAATAGACGAGTTGTGTAACGGGCTAAAGTTGCCCTAATGTTACACAGTCCCCTTTAAGTACACTACGTGTACTTAAGGGGATGGGCAATTGCTTAAATACAGTAATTAGGCCCACCACTCGGGTGTGGTTACATTTGTGACCAACCCTTGTGTATGTGATGCACATGGGTGCATTCACATTAGGAAGGATGACACGTAGCGTCTTTTGTGATGACGGCTAGCACCATCCGTTAGGCGAGGTATATAGAAGGATACGCTCGCCATACATAATCGTTTTATCTACAGAGATGACATTTTGGATTGGTACAAATAGGTATATACATTTAATACGATTATATATAAATCAGTCTGAGAACTACTTCCCACTTAGAAAGTGCGCACGAGGAGCCGAATTACCGCTCCCGTTACGACATTTACCAGAGTACTTAAGGAGTTAGGTGAGGTCGCTGACGCGCCCACGACAACTACCTCACTGCACGCAAGAGAAGACGGTCTAACCGCTTCCTCGCTGTGCGAGGGTGTGTGTCTAAGTAGAGCGTGGCCGCATTACGACGTGCCCGCCTACACTTGGTAGCACTTGAAATCCTTCCCACGACCCGCATCTCTGCGTGTGTACGTGAGGATGAGCTTAAATATTGATTGGGCTCATTTTCCCCACCTCTCCGAACATCGTCGGGAGGTGGCAGGGCTTATGACGCAAGGACTTGGTGAACAAGCCCTGACCAGGCTCTTGGGCAGTCCTCCTCAGCAACATGTTGCTTAGTTGGAGCAGTTTAAGGCATTTGTGCTCGGACAGCGGAGGGCCGCGTCCGAGGCACAGAGCCATGCTGCAGTGGAGTCCGTCACTCAGACTCAGGATGAGCTGAGGCATGAGCAGGCTCGGAGCGAGGCTCTCAACAGGACTGTTGAGATGCTCTCTGCCCGGCCGCATCAGCCGAGGCCCATTCGGATGGACCCGCCCAAGTTCGATGGAACTGCGGCGCACACGATTGTCCACTGGCTTTTAGCCGTGGAGCAATGCGGTGTTGCCCAGCTCATCGAGGACGAGAGCCGGATGCTGTCGTACGCCATGTTGCATCAGCGCGGTAAGGCCTCAGAGTGGGTTTACTCGGCGCTTTTGGCGGACGTTAAGGCGTTCCCTACAGGGGCGATCTTTACGACAAAGATTCGCGCCATGTACCAGCCGCCGAACAACGAAGTGTTGCTTCAGGCGCGCTTCTTTGGGGCGCGACAGGCGAAGCGATCTCTGCAAGAGTATGTGCAAGAGATGCGCTCGCTGTCCGCATCCATAACCGTAGGTCCGATTCCGGAGCACATTAAGGTGCCCACGTTTATGAACGGACTACGGCATGGCCCATCGCGACAGGCCCTATTCAGAAAGGTGCCGTCGACGATGGAAGAGGTAACCCAAATTGCCTTAGTTGAGGAGCAATCCTACAACAGTGCCTTGGCGACAGCTTGGTATAAGCCGTCGACCGAGAGGACAGATGCCACTCCTATGGAGTTGGGCAATGCAGACGTTGTCTGCTATGAAAGCGGCAAGTACGGCCATATGATGGCTCGCTGCTAGGCCAGGGTCTCTGCTGGGGCGAAGACGCCCTGCATGAGGACTCCTTTCCCAGAGGGCGAGGGCAAGAATCAGCGTGCGAGACGCATGAGTCTGCATCGACCACTGAGGGTTGGGAAATACAGGAGCGCAGTAGGGGCGGGATGCCCTACTGACGCGGATTCTGAAGCTACCCCTAAGTTCAGAGTTGTGGAACAAATGGGTAGCATAGTCCCTGAGGTCTCGAAATTTTGGACCTCAACCCTGCTGGTCTATAGCACTCATGTAAGAGGCTATGACCAGGTGATGACCCTCCTAGTGGATTCGGGTGCATCACAAAATTTTGTGAAACTCGCGGCTCTAAGAAAGAGACCGGCGATGTTTGAGTCGCTTTGCCAGGATGGCAAGCGAGAAGAGGCGACCGTTCGTTTAGCGAACGGCGCGCTCGTTAAGTCTGAGGGAGTTCAGGTAGAACTCGCCTTCAGCTTTAGTGACTTCTCTTGTAAAGAGAAGTTCACAGTGCTAGG
>NC_090619.1:2546171-2551782 GCF_004359215.1 Bremia lactucae
TTGTCGAAGAACTCATCGATATAATCGACTTGTTCTTTCGGCAACGGCCATTGCCTGGTCACACAATACTTGGTGCCAGGTTCGAGGTCTATCTCGTGCCCGATGCCCCTATCTGCTGGTAGGCGGCTCGGCACTTCTTCTGAGAACACATCACGATGTTTCCACAGAACCTCAAAGAACGGACTGTCTCTCAAGGCATCCCAGCCTTGAGCAGCGTACCGCTTCTTTTTGTCCGTTTCTAGGACGCTCTGGTCCATTGTGGACGACGTGATCGATGCCCCTATCATCTGGTAGGCGGCTCGGCACTTCTTCTGAGAACACATCGCGATGTTTCCACAGAACCTCATAGAACGGACTGTCTCTCAAGGCATTGCTGCCTTGAGCAGCAAATCATTTCTTTCGTCCGTTTCTAGGACGCTCTGGTCCATTGTGGACGACGAGCAACTGTCCACCAAGCTCTCTTCTGGAACTGGTGTGACTATTTCGTGGATCTACCTTTCTTTTTACGGCATATAATAGATCCCACGACATCTCCGGGAGTTTTACTATCTCCTCGGCAGATTTAAAGACTGATTGGAGCACCTCAATTGAGAATGCCTCCGCAATTTCGTCTTTGACGGCCTCGAACACCTCGTTCGAAGGCCCGTCTTCGTTATTAGAGACTGATCAAAAGGTCACTTGAATATAGCTAGAATTATGCTGAGCAAACTAAACCATTATCTGACCTCCTTAAAAAGGACGCAGAATGCGTTTGGTTACAAAAACAAGATGATGCGTTTACATCAGTGAAGCAATCTCTTGTAGAGACACCGGTCTTGGCATTGCCAGACACGGATAAGCCCTTTAGCGTCGTCTGCGATGCAAGTAATGTTGCAATTGGCAGCGCGCTCATGCAGAAGGATGACGACGACGTTGACCGTGTCATCTCTTATCAGTCTCGGCTATTAAAAGCCGCGGAACTGAATTACCCTGTGCATGACAAAGAGCTTGTTTCAATAAAGTATGCTCTTGTCAAGTTTCGTTTGCACCTATTGGGCACCGAACCATTTCTGGTTTATACGGATCACGCATCACTGCGGACCGCAACAAACTCACCGCACCTCTCGCCTAGAATGGCAAGATGGCTTACAAAGTGTGCCTAGTGTGAAAGCGCAATTTCAGCCGTCAACGTTGGCAGCCATGAAGGCATACCACTTCACGAGCTTATTAGCCTCTGAAATAAAAGAGAGCTACCGTCAGGATGACTATCGTCGCCTGCTGTTGGATCACTTTGGTGGACGAAAGGTAACCCTTCCATCGCACCTGAAAGCTAAGCTAAATCGCTTTAGCTACAGCGATGGCCTGTTATGGCCTCAGCAGTCACCTTGTGATCCCTTGAGAATCTATGTGCCTCATGACACAGATCTCAAGCTAATGATGCTTCATGAGCTCCATGATGCGCCATCTAATGGACATCTGGTCCGTAAAAAATCATTCTAACGAATGTCAGAGGAATTTCGGTGGCCACACCTATATAAATGGGTGGCCAACTATATTCGCTCTTGCTAACCGAGTCAGCGCATTAAGTCTGCAGCGTCTAGCAGTGCGCCACTGAAGCCGCTGGATCGGGAAAATACGCCCAAGCGAATTTTCATGTGCCTTTCATGATTTAAAGACGCCATAATATATATGAGCGTCTAGAAGAGCGCGCTCTAGGAGCGACGCTCTTGGCCCGTTTGAACGAGGCCATTTAGATGGAGGGGCATCGGTGATATGCCACCCGTCGCGTAGCCACGCTCAAAACGACTGGCTTGTGACAACGACTGAGCACATTTACGTGTCTGCGGAGCTTTAGGCTCGGAATCCTCTATGTCAGAACCATTCTGAATAATGGTCTGAGCATAAGGCGTTGTGGTTTTACCCAATGGTGAAGCAGCTGCGCCTTTATGGGCAGGGCTCTCATTAATGGTCGCTGCGCTATCCAGCGCAGACGACGAGAAAGCATTCGTAAATGTTGCTGTCTCCATGTTGTGAGCCATGCGAAGTTTGGATGGGCAATAACGCGATATCATCCTTCCTCATGAGCTCGTTGTCCGCATCACTACTATGAGGTGACGGCAACGGTGTCGACTCATTGTAGTCGACAATGAGCGACGGATCAACATCCTCACTGTTAAAGTGGGATGGATCCTTAGCCCCGTTAACGCGACAGCAGCAGTAGCTGCCGGTGTTTTGACTAAGGCATTGGACGCTGCCGGCGTGTTAACGCGGCGCGTGCGCTTAGAGCGATGTTGTGTGGGTGTCTTTGCCGACGATTCACAAACGTGGCTCCTTTTAAGTGGCATCTTTGGCGCCGTATATGTAAACTCAATTCGCTAGAGTGACTGCGAGAACTAGCGACGCGTTAAGCAGCTCGTAGTTCCTCTTTTTTCTTTGACGAATTTTAAAATTTGAATTTGTTTTTAAAGGGGGGGGGCAACGGGCAAAAGTTGCTCAAATGTTACACAGTTCCCGTTAATTACACTTGGTGTACTTAAGGGGATGGTCAATTACTTAAATAACAGCAATTAGACCCAGCACTCGGGTGTGTTCCATATTCTGACCAACTCTTGTGTATGTTACCGAAGAGTATTTCACTCCCATATATGATACACCAGTGGCTCTTTTCTTTTTGATTTCAGCAATAAACATAGGTGCATTCACATTAGGAGGGATGACGCCTAGCGTCATTCGTGAAGACGGCTAGCGTCATCCGTTACGCGAGGTATCTAGAAATATACGCTCGCAATACATATTAGTGTTATCTACAGAGATGACGTTTTTGATTGGTAAAAATAGGTATTAATATTTAATGCGATTAAATATAAATCAGTCTGAAAACTACTTCCCACTTAGTAAGGGCGCACAAGGAGCCGGATTACCGCTCCCGTTACAACATTTTACTAGAGTACTTAGTGATTTGGG
The DNA here is from genome assembly GCF_004359215.1 of Bremia lactucae. Lineage (NCBI taxonomy): Eukaryota > Oomycota > Peronosporomycetes > Peronosporales > Peronosporaceae > Bremia > Bremia lactucae. The sequence continues at coordinate 2,549,115 of NC_090619.1, forward strand.
TGAGGTAGCTAAGGCGCCCACCACAACTACCACACTGCACGCAAGAGAAAACGGTCTTACCGGCTACTCGCTATGCTAGGGTGTGTATCTAAGAAGAGCGTGGCCAGATTAAGACGTGCCCGCTTACAAAATGCAGTTTCGCGCCAAAAAAATCCGATCTAGCTTTTTGATGTACCGGTTCGCTTATATGGATGTCGTTGAGCCTATTATTAATCGACAGACCGGTTCCAAAGGCAAACAACTGACGCATGTCCAACGGAAAAGTGTCTTTGAATTTTGTTGGAGTGTTGTGTCGGCGAACACCTTCTGTATGACACTATCAACGATGCTGTAACCAAATTCGCCATAACTCGCAAGGTCGTGGCCGCAATCTGGCAACAAGGACGACAGTCTGTAAACGATGGATCAGCTGCTGCTGATTTACAAGCAGGAAAGTGGGAAGAGTCTGGCAGAAGCAAAAGTCGATTACGCAAGCTGATATCGAGTTTTTTCAAGAAACAGCGAGGCAATGGCCGTTGAACGGCAGCAGCGCTGAATATTGGAATCGCGATTGCTCATTAATAGCTTAGAGAAGGGATACTGAAGACAAATTTAATGCCGGTAAGCTCTTTCTCACAGACGAGATCAAAAAGAATCGCCTCAAGTACTGCCTGTACATGCTGGATTTTAACAGCGTTTCATTGGGTGCGTCTCATTTTCAAAACATGTACGATCACGTCCATGACGAGAAATGGATCTTCATTTCGAAGAATCAGCCGCTGGCGAAAAACACTCTCACAGGACTAACAAAAGCAAGAGATATATCACAATGTGATGTTCCTCGTTGCGAAGGCAAGGCCCAGACGAAATACAGCTAGGAATAAGTGGTTCGATGGTAAGGTAGGGATTTGGCTTTTTGTCCTTAAAAGCCTGCCAAGCGTTCCAGCAAGAACAACGCAGCGGGAACCATGGTCACAAAGGATATTGATTCAGTGACCAAGGTTCAATAATCCCAGATGAATATCAGAAACGTTATCGCTGCGATTCGCAGCAAATGGCCCAATTTAACCCGACCGGCAGCTGTTGTGATACAGCAAGACAACGCCAAGCCCCACATCAGCCCGTCAGATATCGCGTTCAATGAGGCGGCACTGGCATCCAGTATGGACATTCAATTATCATGTCAGCTACCTAACAGTCCTGACACAAACGTGCTTGTTTTGGTTTTTTCCAATGTTATCCAGGCCTTGCAACACCAGAAGGTGATGAACAGCATTAACGAGTTAATTGCGGCTATTCAAGCAGCATTTAAAATGCTGGACATGAATAAGTTAAACAAGGTGTTTCTTACCCATGACTCTTGCACAACGATATCCTCAAATGCAGAGGGGGGGAACCGTATAAAATTCCCCATTTTTCGAAAGGTCGCCTAATCAATGAAAATCGTTTGCCCGACTATCTTACCTGTGCTTTCGAGATCATTGAGGCGGCGAAGGAAGCAGTGACGGACACTGCATCGACTTGACAGCATCGGCAATTACTACCTTTGATCAATTATAAACTTCACATCCATATGATTCGATTCAAGTTACTCATTCAAATTGACACGCAAAGTGAACAATGCTCCCTTTGTTTCCGAACTAAATTCTTACGCAGAAATGTCCCCTTTAATTTCGAATGGAGGGAGTAGAAAAAGAATTCATAACTCCGAAAGCGACCCTCGACATAGAATAAATTAAAGAATTTTTCGATTAAACGAATAAGACTCGAGACAAAATTGTAACACTATCCCTTAATCGAATTCGTTTGTATCCGTTTTTGGTATTTTTGTATGAGTTTCTCGATATCTAGACATGTTTATTTATTTATAGTGTCGGCCCATATAACACAGTTAACATTTGGCGATGATTCCAAATCAAATCGGCTAAACTCACACATACCAGGCAACCAGCGAAGAGCGAGAGTGATTTCTGTGTTGTAGGCGGGCACGTTGTAATGCGGCCACGCTCTACTTAAGCACACACCCTAGCACAGCGAGGAAGCGGTTAAACCTGCTTCTCTTGCGTGCAGTGAGGTAGTTGTGGTGGGCGCGCAAGCGACCTCACCCAACACACTAAGAACTCTGGTAAAGTGTCGTCACGGGAGCGGTAATTCGTCTCCTCGTGCGCACTTACCAAGTAGGTAGTAGATTTCAGACTGATTTATATTTAATAGAATTAAATACAAATACCTATTTTTACCAATTAAAATGTTATCTCTATAGATATCATTTAATTTGTATTGCGAGCGTATCTTTATAGATACATCGCGTAACTGATGACGCTCGGCGTCATCCCTCCTAATGTGAATGCACCCATGTGCATCACATCCACAAGGGTTGGTCACAAATGTGCACCACACCCGAGTGTTGGGTCTAATTACTATTATTTAGTAATTGACCATCCCCTTAAGTACCAAATGTACTTGATGGGGACTGTGTAACATTAGGGCAACTTTAGCCCGTTACACCATCCCCCTCTTTAAGAACGAATTTACATTTTTAAATTCGACAAAGAGGAGAGAGGAACTGCGAGCAGCTTTACGCGCCGCTAGTTCACTCGATCACTCTCGCGCACGTGTTTCCATACACGGCGCCCAAGATGCCACCTAAAAGGGGCCACGTTGGTGGGTCGTCTGCGAAGACGCCCAC
>NC_090619.1:2556670-2589791 GCF_004359215.1 Bremia lactucae
AATCGATGTTGAGGCTCATCCTCACGTACACACGCAGAGATGCGGGTCGTGGGAAGGATTTCAAGTGCTACCAAGTGTAGGCGGGCACGTCGTAATGCGGCCACGCTCTACTTAGACACACACCCTCGCACAGCGAGGAAGCGGTTAGACCGTCTTCTCTTGCGTGCAGTGAGGTAGTTGTCGTGGGCGCGTCAGCGACCTCACCTAACTCCTTAAGTACTCTGGTAAATGTCGTAACGGGAGCGGTATTCGGCTTCTCGTGCGCACTTTCAAAGTGGGAAGTAGTTTTCAGACTGATTTATATATAATCGTATTAAATGTATATACCTATTTGTACCAATCCAAAATGTCATCTCTGTAGATAAAACTATTATGTATGGCGAGCGTATCGTTCTAGATACCTCGCGTAACGGATGGTGCTAGCCGTCATCACGAAAGACGCTACGTGTCATCCTTCCTAATGTGAATGCACCCATGTGCATCACATACACAAGGGTTGGTCACAAATGTGAGCCACACCCGAGTGGTGGGTCTAATTGCTATTATTTAAGTAATAGCCCATCCCGTCAAGTACACCAAGTGTACTTAACGGTGCTATGTAACATTAAGGCAACTTTAGCCCGTTAAACATTATCTCAGAAATTTGGAGCCCGCCAAAACTGAAAATTTGAGTGGCGGACAACAGATCGCAAAAAGCATATTATGAGGCTTTCCACGGACATTTTTACTAAAAAATTACCTTCAGCTCAATAAACAAGAAAGCGCTCTTTATTTCCGAACGGAAGAAGTACTTCTTACGGTGTGTATTCAAACAATAAATTTCAGTAGACAGATAACTATACATTACGAGAACGACAATGGGTTGCCACGCAATGTTTAATCATCGTAGTATGTCTGTACTGTACAAAGTAGAACGGAACGCCTTTACGAATGAACATCAAATTTTATGGCATACTTCGATTTGGTAAACTAGACTTAGGCTTTAGAATAGAGAAAAAGAAAAACTGCATTGATATATTTAAGTTTCTCTCGTAACGATCGTCTATCTACTACTGAACTTGTGATATTAATAACTAACTAAGTATGACGCCTCCTTGCGCACTGCACAATCGTGCCTTAGACCGATTGGAGGGGTTGATTTAGACTTAAATCAACCTATCAATAGAGCTTATGTTTTTTGCATCAATATTACCAAATTTGGTAATATTGGAACTATTTTAGCAAATATAATAATTTTGAACTTCTACATTTATATCCTCTCATCGGAAAAATATTTATACACCTCTTATAGAACCTTTAACCAACAGTCACTATGTTAGCTGATTTGGGACAAATGAATACTATTATGCCGTTGCTGTAATTTTGCATTGTTGGTTTATTTAATTTTTGTTCAGAAATTTGCGCATGACGACGCCCGTGAGGCTGCAAAGCTGGCAGCTGCACGTATCAGTGCAGCTGCTGGTATTGCAATTGTTTCAGTAGACGCATTAGCGTCTACTGTGGGGAATACACCACCTCCTACTCCCATTGGAGGTGACTGGAATATGTCATCTGTTGACGCCATTGCAGGTGACGGTGACAAGTCACCTGCTTCACCAATTGTAGGTAACTAGTCCAAGTCACCGTCATCGCCCGATTTAGTGGCTACTGTGAAGGCCACCGGATCACTCGGGGCCGAGTCCGTTAAACCTTTGTTTAAAATGTGACACCAGTGAGGCGATGACGAGGTTTTTCGACTCGTTGGACATCTTTGGTGGGGAGTCATCTGATGATGACTCCATGAGCGACGATCACTCTGTTGACGTAAGTATGCTTCACCAGGAACAAGTAAGCGTGCAGGGACGAATGCTGTTGGTTGTGCTAGTTTGCATCACCATGAGAGGAGTGATTCTATGGATGCTCCCAGAGACATGTAGCGGTAGCGTTAACCTAAGTCAACAGCAGAGGGATCGCAATACGTTGCGACTCGCTCCTGGGAAGAAGCCTTGATTACCCTCTTAGGGTGTCCTAGCTCGTTGGTCTGTCGTTGGTCTGTTATGACCAACAATCGATACCGTATTCCGATTTTTCGACCCATCCAGGCTTCACAAGGATGGTGAGGATGAAATAAAAATTCTTCATCGATGCCTTTTCCGGCATCGATGGTACACTTGTAAGCGGGCAAAGGATTTCAAACCTATGTTCAAGCTTGGACAGTATTTGTCCAGAATATGTGAAGCGTAGTCCCCAAGGCCTGGCTTATCAAACCGGATGCTATCCGTGAACGTTTCGAAAAAAAAACGGACCGCAGTCGGTACACGCTATAAGTTGCACCGTTTGTGATGAGGGGCAGGGATACTTTGCCTCTCGTGGGGAATCATGCCCGTGCTGTTTTAAGGGTGCAGGTCATGTCCCTAAGAAGGCATGTTCCTTTAAAGATCCTCGTTGGAGAACGCTCCTCTCTTGTGAGATGCGTCAAGCGATTAAAAATTTCCAATCCTTATACGCGCGCGGAAAAAGCTCAGTCTCTGATGACCCTCTTCGAGGAGGATAGGTCTCGTCGTACTGTCGAACGAGACCCGGAACGTCCATCATCAGTTGAATACGAGGTTCCTTACTATCATGCTAGGGCAGATACCCTCGCCAACGAACGTGATAACTCGTTCGAGCCCTCTTTACCTCACGGTGGTTCAAGAGGCGTTCAACAAGAAAACGCTTCTCGCCACTAGAATTCGTTAATAGATGTGGAGGGGGATGAAAAATAGGGTTCGCCTTGTTTAACGATCCGAATCAACATCGTGATTTGGATCACACCCTTTTTTATTTGAGGGAGGATATTGATCACGAGCGATTCCGTCGCCGCGAGTTAGCGGTGACGGTTGCTAATGTTTCTCGGGACCAGTTGAGAACAAGTTGCGACTGATCAACTGGCGAACAGAAGGAAACGTCAGTTCCTTCAAAACGAGCTGGTTACAGCCCGTCAAAAGATCCCTTCCTTGGAGGAAAGAGTGGATCGTCTTGTTCATGAGAATCAGACTCTGTTTCGAGACTATGATTCTTTCGCCCGGGACCATCAGGCTTTAGGTAGACGCCTTAGACTGTTCCGGGGGATTCGGAATCGGAAGAAGCCTCGTACTGATGGTCAGGGCGGAGACGCCTAACACAAAACGTAGGATGCGTACCCATCCTACGAGGCAGCTTGAAAGTGTATGCATTGCCTTGGTGGTGCTGTACACGAAATGGGCTGATTTACCTTGGCTGTAGTTTCTTACTGCCTTCATTCGTCACTACGTGTTTTGGTAGGTTTACTGTAGACAGTAGGACTAGGTCATAAACATTAAATGAAAGTATATTTTCTCTTTCATTTTTGTCAGAGTTCCATTTCTGGCAATCCACCGTATCAGCGATGGCAATCCTGTTAGAAATGGACCACTACTGCCAACAGAAAATCACCTGCTGAGTCGGTTTAATTTTTGTTTTCAGTTTGACCGGTTTGCACTGCGGAGATGTCAATCTCCTCTCTTTTTAGAGCATTATTGCTCTTACTGAGTTTGTCCACTTCAATCTTGATTAAATCAACGTTGATATCTTTCGAATTGACCTTACGGCCAATGCGTGCGGGAGAGCTAGATTGTTCGTTGCTCGTGCGAGTCACCCCTTGAAAGGAAGTCACTCTCAAACAAGGAGGGTTTACGTGGATGGCGCAAGACGTTCATTTATGCTTTGTAAAGGCATGCACTGAATGCTGATGGCAAATTCTACCATCGGTAAGAACTCGCTTAAACTCGTAAAAGAGTGGACGCATCCGAAAAGTAAATCTTCGAAGATACAATTCACACCTTCTGTATGATCATATGTTACAGAATGGTCAGAAGTTGATATGTTCAACTGTTTTTCAAGTGATTGGAACACAGTTTGCCAAAATGCGCCGTGAATCTAGGGTCTCGATCTAACACCAGATCACGGGGTAACCCATGGAGTCGAAAATTCGTGTCAACAAAGCCACGAGCACAGCCTTTGGTTGTGGTCGACTTCGGTATTACAGCAAGATACTTTTTTGTGCTAAAATGATCAACAAAACAAGAATACTATTATTCTTATGTTCGTCGTCGCGAAATCCGAAGACGAAGTCCATGGATACAGACTGCCAACACTGCCGGAAAATGCAGAGGTTGTAACGGGGCACGGCATGAAGCACTGGGCTTCATCCGTCGACAAGCTTCGCAAGCCCGTATGTACTTGCGAACGATTCATAGTCGTGTGGCCCGTAAAAGTCTCGACTTATTGTGAGATTGGTCTTCTCACGTCCACGATGACCACTTATTGGTGCATAGTGGGACTCATACATGATGGGTAAACGCAAATCAATATATGTGGAGATGACGACATGAGGTGTGTCGCCAGCAATGGCTGTGTAATACAGTAACCTATTGCGTGTTGAATATCGTTCTGTTATGGATCTATACAATTTCGAGAATCCTTTTAAGGATTGTTGAAGGTAATCCAACAGCCCTGTAAGAGCCTTATCTTCTGGATAGCTCGTCTAACGTCGTCGAGTAATGTTGATGATGGAACACTTTTTGTTGCAACAGTGGCCTTACGCTCACTGTTCGCTTGCGCAGCCTACTCAAATTGGTCTGGCGCGAAAGGGCATCAGCGACGACATTAAGTCCTCCTGGTTCATACTCCACGACGAAGTTATACTCCGCGAAGAAATACAACCATCTCGTTATTATTTGCGAGAGGTGTAGACTGTTTTCGGTCGTGCGTAAAGATGCATCGTCCGTATATATATATTGAACAGTCTATCTCTTAACAGATACACCCTAAACATATCCAGTGCAAATTTCATGCCAAGGAATTTCTTCCCATGCACTGGATAATGGCGTTCAGCTGGTTGAAGCTGACGCGATTGATAACAGACGACGCGCTCTGCGCCGTCTGTGTAATATTGCATTTACTCACAGCCGATTGCGAAATCGCTGGCGTCACAGACCACATGAAACGGTCGGTCTTGGTCCACAATCGCCAGGATTGGCCATTACTTTAAGCTTTGCTTGATACTCTCAAAGGAAGGCTGACAATTAGCGTTCCATGACCACTTTCCATTTTTCTTCAGCAAAGAAGAAGGTGTATTGTCTTTTCGGCGTAATTGCGTAAGTACTTGTGCAGGAACACCACTAAGCCGAGTCACTTTCGTAGTTTCTTTGCATCGACTCGCAAAAGATCGCCTTGATATTTTCCGAATCCGGGCGTACACCGTGTTTACATATGATGCATCCACGAAGTGGTACTTCGCTTACAGCGAATATATACATCTTGAGATTTGCATACAACTTATGCTTCCCTGCTACAAATGACCCCGACATTATCCGGGAAGAACCTTTCGGGCGTGGGTACAATGTACTTCATCGTCCGACTTTACATTCATGGCTCTGCTATGAACGAAGGCATCATCAAAATAACTCGGTGCGGATCCCGCACCGATATCAATAGATTGGTTAAACATCTGTTAAATGTCGCAGGGGCATTACTAAGCCCCTGTGGCATGACTAGCCACTCCCACAGCATACTGCTTGGGGTGCTTACTGCTGTGAACGGGATATCTTGTTTACGCATAAGGATCTGATAGAATCCATCCATCAGATCCATTGAGGAAAAGATAGTACTCTTTGACATACCTTCTATGATTATGTTTTCGTGGTATCGGCTTGAGCTGGTACCATTGCAGCGTATAACTTATTAAATATATGCACAATCTGCCACCCTCCTGTTGCTTTACACACACAGAAGGCCGGAGAGCTATGTGGGGAGGTTGACTCCCTCAGATTACCCACTGCTTAGCGATCGGCAAAGAATTTGTCGATCGCAAATACTTCTTCACGAGGAAATGGCCACTGCTTCATGACACAGTATTTCGAACCTGATATCAGGTCGATTTCGTGTCGAGTACCTTTATCTTTAGGCAACTCGCACGTACTGATTCTGGGAAGACATCCTTGAAATTCTATTAATTCCCTTTAATAAAGGTTTGCCTCCAAAGATTCCGAGGATTGGGGACGTAGAACGTTTAATCCGAGTCCTCCCATCGAGAGCACTTTCGTTCATCGATGAGCTGCTGAGAACCCGTTCGTTCTCAGGATATACTATTGCCGACCGAATTTTGGCCACGTACTTGTCATCTGTGTCAAGCACGCAGATCTGTTTGACTTTGCTACTACGCAGATCACGCAAGAATCGTTTCGGTTCTTGTTTTGGCAATTTAGTTATCTCCGAAGCTATCTTCGGAGGCGCTATTAGATCTAGCGTATAAGCAACTGCACTTCATCCATTGGATTCTAAGACATTTATTGTCCCAGTTTCCTCTTTGAAACTTATTTCCAAAGGTGTCTGGAAAACAATGACCACAGGTTTCCTGGGATTTGTTCTCACAGATTCTTGAGGACTTATCCCCTCAAGTTTAATATGGGGATTATCCTCCCCAACTGCTTCTAGCTGCGGTTGCGCTACCACTGCGTGATCCTCTACGATCCACTCTCCAATTGATCTAGGACTTTCGTACTGTCTATTATAGACGGGCATTTCAAATTTTCTTGGATGTTGCTTTTTAACAAAGCAGCCTTGTTTTGTACCACTCAACTTACTCGTTTGGTCGAGCTTCGACGCTGCCTGTGCTTGTGCACAGCCGTCGGGATCTAACTCCACAATGTGTTGGGTATTCACACTGATGTCTTGTGCAGTCATGCTAAGGACCGACCCACAAGTGAGGCCATCGCACTCACCCGTAGGGCATCCACGCGCTTGTGGATGCTCCAAGACGTTTATCAGTTGGCCATCTGATGAACAAGAGACAGGCATCGGCACGGCTGGATGCTGCCAATTTATACATGACTCGTACTTTTTGAGCCATGATATTCCAAAGATGACAGCAAATTTGTCATCCAAAACCAGTACGATGAATTCATCGTCGTACTGTTTACCCTTCAATGTGTATTGGATACCGAATATACGTTTTCTTACTGTTTCAGATGCACCTGTTGCTAGGCGCACTGTCATTCTCGTCAAAGCTATTCGACGTCCCAGAATTGATTAGGGACTTAAGTGGCGTATAATTTGACACTTTCATTCTCAAGGCGATGAGGTGAACCTCATCACGTAGGCAGTTTCAAAAATTGTTTGTGTGTGGGAAGCAACGTTTAGCAAAAGGCCTGCAAATCCTTTGACATTGCTGGGTCAGTAGGGCGATCTGCACCTACTGACCCCGACTGCTTTTCTTCAATTGCCTCGTCATTGCGATTTCGCAACAGCGTCGAATCCGCGACCTCCGCCGTTCCCAGCGGGGGTTCGATCGTTTCGCTTAATATATATAGGCACTAGGCGTGGGGTACAACACTCATGAGCGTAGTGGCCCGTCTTTTGACAACAATTGCATTTTTGCAATCGTTTGTAACTTGAAAAGCGAGGTTTCACTCTCCCTACATATGAGAGGTCCATCGGTTCTGGGCCTCCGTTTTCTTGTCGTCTTTGAGGACGATAAGCTCCATAGTTGACGAAAGCCTGTTTCATGCCGAAGTCCTTTTGTTCCGCTACATAGATCGCTTGCTCTAGCGTCTCGAGTTCAGGTACGAAAAAGTGAGTTTTGACAGGACCGTCTGTTAGAAGTTTAATTTTCTCCGTCTGTAAGAACTTTAATAAACACAGCTACCATTGTTTGTTTATCTATTAAAACTCACGAAACAACTTACAATGTATCGCGTATGTTGGGCATAAGCGTGAAGATCACGCTTGCCAATTTAGGAGCTCGGCTTGAGCCCTGAATTCGGCACTTGGCGGCTCAAATGTTTACCTGAGCCGGGTGTCAAAGACCTCATACGACCCAAAAACCAATGAGTTGTGAAACTTGAGCCCTAAGGCCCAAGATTTGACACGTCCGGCTAAGTTGGACATGCCAAAAAAATTTACTTTCGTCGCATAATCATTGACACGGCGAGCTTCAATGGCGTCGTCTAATCCCACGAACCATCTTAAAAGGCAGTCACCTTCGATTGCCTTAAGCTTAAGCATTTTGTCGACGCGGAAGCGTCGGCGCGCTAGGAGCATGTTAATGCTGCTGTCTCAACAGTTCCAACTGTTGAGCACCCTAATGAAGCAAACTTTTTTTTTGGGTTACGTCGAGTTCATGTTGGATAAAACGTGCATAAGTCGTTGAACGGACTACGAAGTGCTACCAGGTGCATCGAGCACGTTTTTCTAGTACTAATAAAAGTAATAGTCTACACACACTGATTAAAGGGAAGGTGGGGGTGACTCGACGTGTAGAGGAAGATTTTAAGTAGCTAAGAAGTCTTAGCGTCTAAGAGTAAATTCCCAGGCTTAAGAATCGGAATAAAAGTAAATCTGATTAATACATTAAGTTATTTCACAATGAATTTCTATCTACTGGCTTAAATATTTAAATAATTAATTATGCAATGCGCCTCCTTTCGCGACTTCTAAACGTGTCTCATTACGATTGGCGGGGTTGATTTATACTTAAATCAACCAATCAATACAACTAATGTCGTATTGCGTCAAAATAACCAAATTTGGTAATATTGTAATTATCAAGTCAAAACTAATAAAAGATAATAATTTTGTGTTTATATATTTATTTCTCTCATATATATTAATTTTTATTTTACCCTATTATAGGAAATAATATTTATGTAACGGGAGAAGTTTTCTAAGAGCCAATTAGGCCACCATTTAAGATTAAATGCAGACGATTAATTTATAAAAGGTTATCCGGTTTGTGCAAGATTCCTTTTATAAGTCTCGGAACTGACATCCCAATGGCTCTACGTGTCGCGGCGGAAAAGGCGGCGGCTGCGTCTACAAACAGCCCCGCCGTAACGCTGTACCGCTATATAATAAAGCAGGTGCCACGGGTGCTAACACTATACGATATACCAATGGAGCCGGCTGAGGCGCGGCTGGCTGTGCAGGCGCTATTTCGCCAGCATGCAGACGTCAAGGACCCTCGCGTTGTGGACATGCTCATCACTAAGGCGAATATGGAGCTGGAAGAGACTTTAATGCAGTGGAAGCAGAAAGTTCACTTGCTCACGCTACTTGAGCATGCCCAGACGCTCCGTCAGCCCACCCCACTTGAAAACACGGCGGATCTTGCTCTGGAAAAGTTCTTTGCTGGCGTGGACGATGACGAAGACGAGCTATAGGCTGATAAATTCAGCTAAAATTAATATACAAGATGACAGAGTGCACGGTGGCATAGGCGAACTCGACTTGTTTATATGAGTTTTAAAATAATGAAGTCACTATGTTAACAGAGAATCTGGGCATGGCGTCACTTGCTTTCGATCAACATTTTGCTACTCGACACGCGTCAATGGCGTGGCCATACTGTGCTGGGTGAAGCTATGGTTAGCAGCGTACGCATCTTGACATTAGTTATGGCGCTTGAAGTGATGGGGATCACAAACGTTCGCTGGGTACTGTTTTATGCTTTTGACGTAAATTCCATATGCTCTTAATAGAAAGCCACATCGCTATTGTATTGTGACTCCATGTTTCAATTAAAACTTTCGTGCAGTCTTTAAGTTCTTGAGATCTGCTGTGTTGCTGTTATCTTCGCCTCAACAAATACTGTAAAGCGATTGGCTTGTACTTGCGATAGAGAAACGCACAAGTTACATCCGGAGTGTAAACGTACGTCGCCATTCAGCGCAGTAATTTCTACTCCGTGAATTAGTCTTTGCAGCAAATTGTTAATAATACTCGAGTGTGCAAATGGCGAGGTGTGCCCATCCTTGTCCACTTGCTCCCACGCATTGTAAAGCACTTGCATATCAAGAGATCCAATGCTTTGTAGGAATTCTATAGGAGCGCGTCTGAAGTATCTCATCACGGCGGTGGCTTTAAGCACTTGCGATACTCTAATCACATCGCAATTTCGTGACGCATTAGCTAATAATCATACCTTACGATCTCAAAATATATCTCGTTTGTCATTGTGGCAGCCGGCACACATCAACATCTGATACACAGAGTTCGAGCTTCTACACAGTCGCCGGGATCGGATGCAAGCCAACTACTAACGGAGTTTGTCCATACCGCTTTTGCACGTTGAGATTTGCATTGCTTTCCAACAGAACAAGAATGCTTTCGGAATTAAACAGAGTGGCGGCTAAATGCAGACTAGTTTTGCATTCAGCGTGGGTGCATTTAATTGGCACCTTTCGAAAGACAATGCTCGCAAAGCTTCGAGCGCTCACTCTTAACTGCAAATTCCAGCGCCGAAAAACCACTTGACCACGCAATGCGATAAACATCAGCTCTAAGGGCTAGCAGCGTCGCAGAACTTTCGAGAGATACCTTAAAACACATGAACATTGACGGAGTAAATCCATGCTTCTCCGTCGCGTCGATATCAGCTTCTGCATCAATCAAGCTTGTGGTGATCCTAGCCATGTCGATAGATAGCTCCACGACGTGAAGTGATCGTCTTCCCTTTCCATTGCACACGTTAGCATTTGCTCCCATTAAAATCAATAATGTAATTACTGTAAGCTAGCGATTGTGCACCGCTGCGTGAAACGGCGATCCTTTCCCAAAACACGGGTACTAAAATCAAAAACCTGCTTTCTTTGAGATTTCTACTTCGAGCACAGCCAGTTGATCTCGAGAGTCGACGAACGCAGCAACCCAGTCGAGTCCAAGTTTTCACGGCGTGCTGTAATACATGTCGGATAGCGAAGCATCTCCAAGTCTAGAAACAGCAGCTTATAGTAGAAACTTTACAAATAGTTGACCATTGTTTTACCAACAAAATCTTCTCTCCTTTTTAATGCTTTCCACAGTTGTGTTCGTTCTCAAATTAAACTTGCACCCGATTGCTCCTACTGCCACTGATAAATTGCGTTCTCAGCTGGCTAAATCGAAGTCGACAAAGTCCGATTTTCCGACAGCAAACCCATCTTGTGAGCAACAAGTGTTCTATCTTCGTATACAGATACTTAGCTTACAGTGTATTCTCCTCTGCTGATCCCGTCCATACCGTCATTAATTGTGCAATTAATCAGATGTCTTCGTCTTGACCACTTGGTGCATTAAATGCCCGTCTCGGAGCGCACACTCCGTTGTTGGTATTGTTTTTTTAGACGGTCAGAGATCCATGAGCAGCCGAGAGAGAATAGAAGCAGCACAGCTTTAGTTGCTCTTCTTTTGTAGTGCCCTCTGACGTCACCGTAAAGCATTGCACGTCGGTAGAGACTGATACTGATAATCCCGGCGACCAACCACGAATTGGTGTCCTCAAGTCCCGCAGATCAATAGTGCAGAAACGTGTAAGGCCTTTGCTAAAAAGTGATCATACTTGTTACGCCACGAGACATTAGTTGCCTGATACTTTGCCAAAAATTCCTCGATGGGCATCGTACTGCGGATTGAGACACAATCTTGGCTGTACAGCGCATCGCGATGCGTCGCAAGGAAGGTTGCCCGTCACTGCCGGCGTTCTTGCTGCTAGGGTAACTAGCGTCACGCCTCCGCGCCTGAACCTTATAAGGGTGCCACGTACCCATTGGTGCGCGACTGCTCTTATAACTGATTATATAGGAAGGCGATTCGAATCGCGCAACGGGCGCGAATAAGTCATGACTACGCAAAACCAAGTGTCCAATTTTGCTTTTAATTTATTTCCAATAAAAAATATTAAAGCGGAGACTCAACGCTTAATGGATTACTACGGGAGTGATGTGAGAGAGTTTATGGGTTCGAATCCTATGATTCGGTTTTTAATTTAATAAAAAGTTTCCAGCAGAGACACACGGCTTGATGAGCCACTTTCGGAGCATATGCTTCTTTATTTACTAAATAAAATGCTACTGTTCATTCAAAACCTTTCACAATTGATGGGACAGAGACTTTTTCCAATGTGCTCTTTTGATGATTCTGGATGATCAAAGGGGGGTCTTTCAAAATGTTACAGTAGCTCTTTGATGTAGAAAAAAGTCTCTTCAATAGATCTGTCTATGCAGGAATCGCGCCAACTGCATTCAGTAGTTTGATCCTCATTATTCAATTTCTTCATTCACAGCAATGGTCTTTACAAGCTTTTCGACAATTTCAACGGTCTTCAAAATGAAGAAGCAAACGTGCGTGCTCGCCATGACCTCAATGCTGGCCACCGCGTCCGAGTACATAGGAGTTTTCCTATTGAAGCTTTCAAAGCTCTTCATGGCCGGCGCAACAGACGAGAGGGAGAAAACACCTCTTTTTGTTGACGTCGCCTGTCAAACGGACGATCTCACGGCGGCGGTTCATTACTACTATGATGTTCAGAAGCACGACGACTCAAGATCCTCGTTTACGAAGGAGTTCGACATATCCAATGATCAAATGGATTGTTCAACAAGTGACGACTCGGATTGGAGCGAGGCAAGTCAAGGCGATACTAGCTCGATTCGAGTGAAGCACTATTTATGTATGTGCGGCAGTTGCCCACATTACAAAGAGATATCAACGGACGTTTCAAGAATTCCAGGAGCAACAAGTCAAGAAAAGCGAAGTACCACTCGTCTTCTACAAGCTTTTGCGACCTACGACGAGGATGCTGGATACTGCGTCAACATGATCTCCACCGCGCGTGAGTGCTTACGACTGTGGAATGGAGATGAAGATAAGGCTTTCAATTTATTTGTATCGCTGCACGACGAAATATGTAAGTGTGACATTTTTTCACTTGACACTGTTTGTACAAGATGCGACCGAATGGTGCCGTCCCTCATTACGGGTGGTGCTTTGTGCTGACTTCCTACTAACCACTTTTGCCCTCATATCGGCTCGAGATGGTTTATAGAAGGAAGAATAGCTACGAGGTTGATCTTTTCGCATACGGTTTAAGTTGATTAGTTGTCACCATTACAATAAATTATTTCTTGTTGTTTTTTGTTTGTATTCCACCTTTATTGTTCATGTGTCTTAGTTTCTAAGTTTCTCGAGAGCTAAATTTGCTTCTATAATCATAATGTCGCTCCATCTTACACAATCAGAATTTGGCGATGATTTCACGTTTACAATCGGCTAGACCCACACGTACGACGCCACCAGCAACGAGTCGCGAGCGATTTCGGTGTACTACCTGATTCTTTCAAATTACTGACGAGTTTCAAATGTTCCATCGCCTCCTATTGATTCCCACACTTCACTTTCCAGATCGAGGTCATCATTTATAAAGCTGTGAAAACAATAAAGAGCTTGCATGAAAATATAGATCAATATAAGGCATACTTGGATTCGCTGTCTTACGCAGTAGTCGATTAATCTATAAACGAAATCGACGCTCAGAATTGTGCGCCTATTCGGCGCCCCGTACGTGCTGGAAACCCTCGTGTGATGCTGGTAATTCGATTGATCCTTTTTTTAATTACTGGTTTGATTGAGGATTGAACTATAATATTGTGAGACCAATATTGTGAGACCAACACAGCAAACCAGCTTCAGCTCCATTTATCAGCTCCATTTAAAAGTAACTAAAGAATACATGGATGCACGTATGCACGTATGCACCTGATCTGAAATGTTGCAAAAGACAGCGTGCGTGAGAAGCGTACACTGTGTTGTCCGCTGCTCTGCGTCAAAATACCTATAGCAAATGTAAATTAATGGCAAATGAATTGAGCTTTTGATAATAATAGTTTTCCGGTGCGAGTCATTCGGAAATGGTTCATAATTTGGTAATTCGACGTTTATTTTAAGACCGTATTTACTTTCATTCTTCCTAACATTAAACTATTAGCTCCAAGTAGACAAAGTTATTACAAGCAAGCATCCAAACATTAGTCTTCAGTAGTGGTTTAATGATGCAGGCCAAAAATGTCATATAAAAAGCTGTAATTTGTTTTACCAATTATTTATCATTAAGATTTCGCAGCTTCATGGCCAGCGACCGCGGCAGCGGCTGCAATCCTATTGCATTGAATGTGTCTGATTATAATGCTGCACCCTCTCCTGCTGACAGCATTGCTCTCGATGCAAGGGCTCAATTCATCGTAGACAATTTTTCTATGCTACATGTGATTGGTCAAATGACCCAACTTGCCATCGGCACCGTACTATATCTCAACAAGACGCTTAACAAGATCTCGTCTGTCTGTATTCTCAGCAGCATGTTGGCTCATTTTTCAACTCCGCTTTTGACGTTCCATATGAGGGATGACACGGGTGGACTGTCTCGGAATTCCGTGCCATTGTCGTGCGGATCCAAGAGATTAGTATGGAAGAAAACGGAGGCCACCCGATAATATACGGCATTGATTCGGTACATGGGGCCAACTACATTTGATAGAGCTGCCTTGTTCGCGCATCAGATTAATGGTGGAGCGAGATTTAATCCGGATCTCGTCTATGAATCAAGTCGCATTGCGGCTCGTGATTCCCCAAGCAGGTGTCATTTCGTGGATCTTTGGACCAACCTTAGAAATTTCACACAATCCAATGTGGCCTCGTACGTTTAAAAACCTTTGGTGAAGATACGCATTTGGTTTCCGTGATGGTGATGGCCTGCCGCGTGCATAAAGCACTTCCTCGTATATTCAAAATATCGAGGCGGACAAGATCGAGAAAATGTCATCATGTCCGATTTTGAGTTGCATAACTTTTTTTTGCCCCCTTTTTTGGCTACAGTCGATGCTGGAGCTCTGACTGTGATGCTTAATTACAGCTCCACCAACGCTCAACCGGTTATTTCCAGCTCTCGAATCTTAGAGACGTGCTTCGTTCGGATCTTGGCTTTGATGGTATTTTGGAATCGGACTGGGCTGAAGTTACGAACCTCAGAGACTGGCACTGAGCTGTGGGAACTCACGAAGAAGCTGTGGCCTTGACACTTACACGTACATCACTCGATATGAGTATGGTCCCCTTTAAATCGATATTTATTGATTGCACCTCAAGTTGCTTAAAAAATCCCAACGTTGAAGCTCGTCTACGCGAGTCGGCAAAGCGTGTCGTCAAGACAAAAAAAAACTCTCACTTGGCCTTTACAACGTTCCTGTTCCAGGCGAGCAATTCGTCGCATTAGTCGGAAACGAAGATGATAAGACTGTTGCGCTTGATCTGGCTCGTTAATTCATTGCTCTTTTGAAAAATGCGGAAGATATTCTACCGCTTTCGAAAAACAATTCGGTGTTTATTACGGGCCCCTCTGCCGACAATGTTGGCTACCAATGTGGCGGTTGGACCAAGTCATGGCAAGGACATTTTGGCAACGAACTCTTTCCCCACGGTATGTCGGTGCGTGAAGGGTTTGAGAACTTGATCGGGAAGGACTCGTTCACTTAATGAATAATTTGCTTGTTAATGGATCGATTCCGGACGAGAATTTAGCTACGGCTGTCGATATTGCAAGCTACCACGAATACACGATTGTCGCTCTCGGTGAGCTGGCATATACCGCAAAACGCGGAGATGTGAATAGCTTTGCATTGTGAGAGGGATAGATCAACTACGTCGAGGCACTATATAACACCGGTACCAAGATAATAGTTGTTCTTTTTGAAGGACGCCATCGTTTACTGGGATCCATCACCAAAAATGCGATGGCCGTTACCAATGGTTTACTGCCTCGTGAGCTTGGTGGGCAAGCAATAGCTGAAATCGTCTACGGCAATGTAAATCCAAGCGGTCGACTGCCACTCACGTACCCCGAACACTCAGCCAATGTTGCTATCCATTACAACCATTTGCCATCCTATATTTGATACAATTTGATACTTCATCAATGGCATTTACTTAATTCTAAGCATGTTGCAGTACTGCGTTGTACGCAATCTGTTGCAGCCGACTTTGCTTGTGCTCTCTCAACTATTTTTTGTCGTTAGGAATCTAAAAAATATTGAAAAAGAGGAGGCGCGAAATTGCACGTTTTGATATAGTTTATTAGCAAACTTTAAACCTACTTTATTCAATCAATCTACGCTTTTCCGAGTGAAAACTTTGTTAGTGCAAAAAAGCAGCACGAGCGAAATAAGAAGCAAGTACTTTTGACGTCGCTTTTATTTATTACTTGAAGAAGAAGCTAGCCACAGCAGCAACCATTTATTCATTTCTCATAACAACGTCACATTCTTCGAACAACCGGTTGAACTACAAGCGTTTACAATGTCGTTCGCGTTGCTTCGCCGACGACCGAAAAGAACTACCATTACGGAAGGAAGCACATTATCCGGAGAAACTCGCAATGACTCGTGCCCGCTCCTAGGTGAACACGAGGAGCTGAAATGCAACGTTCAGCCTGTTCGCATTCAAAATGTGCGGCGCATTGACAATGGAATATACGTACATAGCCCAAAAGAAAGCGTTGTCATGCGCATGCAGAGACGCAAAAATCGAATTGTTCAGCGTGTTCTTGTGGCATGTCGTCTAGCAGACCCATCACGAGATCAGACGTTTGAGCAGGCTCAGAAAAGCAATCGCACGGTACTTGAGCACCTCTTAACGGTTCGAGGTAGCATTCTTATTCATTTGCAGAGCGTTGTTCGTAAGTTAAGTATAAACTTTATCGCAAACAACCGCTTAAAGATGCTCTTTAGACCTGTCATCAGCTATCTGCCATAGTTCCGCTGTGTTTTCAAACGATGATGCCGTAACAGCGAAAGTAATTAAAATACGCGAAACTTCTCTTATCTTTAAGGTACGCGTGATTGTCAGTTTTAAGGAAGTGCAATGTTTGACTTATACACCCACAGGAGCAAGCGGAGAAGCGCGTTTTAGAAAAAATAAACCACCGCATTGCCAATCTCAAACGAATTGACTCTTTAATTGAAAGCCGGTCTAAGCTAGTGCTCGACGTTGAGTATGCTAAGCGAACGGTGACACAAAATAGATTATTGAGTTGGCCCGGCAAATTGTGCCGTTCTAATGAAAGCCCGTTGATGTATAGTTGGCTGTGGAGCAGCAAAAGGGAAATGTGAATCGCGTCGCAGAACGCAAGCAAGCGGTACGTTGTTTAAAATGGCTTTGGCTTACCGCCCACCTCACATTAAGCCGACAACTTCTAGCTTCAAGCTGCCCAACTTAAGTGTGAGCAAGAAACGCGATTTATCACAGAGCAGCTAAAGCTCATACGACCCACTCAAAATACGGACGTGCTTGAGCTCTTTCAAGAGGTAACATTCGTTGACATTAAAGTCAACATTTTAAACGCTAATAATCATATTTTAAAGTACGCGCAGCTGGCGAGGCAACTATTCAAAAGTGGAGCTGAAGTGTTTGACACTACTGTCGAGCAAGAATGATCCTAGTCGGTGACACCTTCTCTAACGAAGAGACGCTGAATTAATACAATGTGATAAGAAGAAAACTGGCAATCTTGCCTGCATAAAGTGATATAATTTTCTTATTTTAATGAACGAAGAAAGTTTTTCCTTATATTGGTCGATTTCTTTGCGCAACGTAGTCGTAAAGTGAATGCATGCATCTACATTGATATTTATTTTAAGAAGACAAATATTGCATGTCTCCCTCTCTCAAACATCCTGATTTATTTCGTACAAAATTTTCTTTTGCGTGCCCTCAAGTCAATAATGAGTGCGCCATAAATAAAGAAGCTGCCCGCGGTGTGAAGCAATGGTTATGGCCTCTTTCTCGCAAAATTACTTTGCATGTCGTCTATATTGGAGATAGTGATCCAGCGGGCCGACTATATTATGCTATCGTTCCACTTCGCAGTGGGCAAAGAAGATGACCGTCGTGAATACTGAAAAACGTGGTACCGCGCAGAAAGCTGACACAACAATAAGTTTATTAAAAAAAATTGGAGCATTTTCTAATGTTGCTTAACAAAGGCAATCATCTCTTCTTCTTCGATGACAGCAACGTGGCACGTTCTTGAACACGTTTGGCAACTTCCTCCTGTGCAGCCTTGCGTGCCTCGGCCAAAGACATTTTCCTCTTATTGCCTTGCGTATTTATAATTTTGGCCTTGTTAGGTCCACGAGGCTTTTTCGCCACTGGCGAAGGCTTCGCTGCTGCACAAAGAAACCAAAAGCACATTCAGCAAACAATATTAGACACATAATTCTTCAGGAGGCAGAACACTCACCAGCGGCACGGCCAGCCGTCCGCAATCGTGAGTGTGATGCGTCCTCCATCTCTATATCCTCGGACCGACTTCGGGTCACGGGTCTCTTACGTCCAATTTCCTTCGTCTCAATGGGTTGCTGTTGATATCGGCTTACACTAATCGCGGCTCGAGCTGCTACTTCAGCGGCATTTGCAGCTTGTTGCGCAGCAATTTCGGCCTGTTCGCGAGACGCTTGCTCCCGTTGAATTTGCTGCAACATACTTGCCCGTTCTTGTTCCTTTTGCGCAATCATATGCTTCATCTCCTCGAGCTGTCGCTTCAGCTCGTCTGCTTCATCCTTTCCCTTCGCATCCAAACTGACTTGAAGCATTAGCTGACGTTTTTGAGCTTCGACGTCGGCAGTCACCTGCTTCATTTCTTCAAGCTCTTTCTTAAGCCGCGTAGCCTCCATTTCCTTTGCCATGGCGTCGCGACGCGACTCTTCCATTGACTTGAGCTGTTCCTCGTGCTTCAGCCTTTCCATCCGAGCTGTTTGCAATTTCATTTCTCTCACCCGCTGCTGCAGCTCTCGCGCTCGTCCTTCCTCTTCCTGCAACTTGTCACGAAGGCACTTGGATTCGTTGTTCTTTTCACCAAGCCACTTTGAGTGATCACTTTTCAAGCGATTTATTTCGGCTTCCTTCTGTTCTGCAGCTTGACGTTCCCGCTCACGTGCACGTCTCTCCTTTTCTGCCAGATCTAATGCTTCCTTTTTCTCAATTGCAAGTCTGAACATGGCACACCGCACATGAAACAAGAGTCAGCCAATGAAGAAATAGCCAATTTTCAAAGTAATGAGCAACATACTGATTAAGCATTTTTTGATTTTCCACGGCTGGTCTGCAATCGCTCGTAAGAATCTCACGCAAGCCTTTTGCAGTAAACTGTGAAGCTTCTACATCTGCCACACTTGACAAAAACTTGGCTGCATGCTCTTGCAAAGCGTGGCGAAACACGGAATCGATTTCATCATCCGTGGTTGGAAGCCCAATCTGTTTGAGCTTCTGCTCAAACGCCTGCGTAACTTCGACCCGAAGCTTTTCATAATGCTCCATTTCTTGACGCAACCCAGCATCTTTCTCTAGTTGCTGATTGCGATGCAAATATTTATCTGCGAGCTTTGGGAAGCAAAAGTGAAAATGGTAAAAACGGTAAAAATAAATTAGCAGATAAACAGACAATTGCACTCACTTCATCACCGAGTTTCTCCAGTTCTTTACTCTTCATTTCAAGGTCGCTTTTAAGGATTGTCCATCCTTGCAGCTTGTCAGACATAACTTTCATCACGTGAATAGCGGCACTATCGATCGCGACCTTTATATCCTCTTCAAGCATTGGTAGTTTCCCTTCAAGACGATAGGTCACCTGCTTACCCAAGTCTTCTCGAGCTTCATAACAGACCTCATTTAAAATCTGACGCATTTCAATCATATATCGTCGATTCATTTCATTCAGTAGCTGAGCTTTGTGATGCTCGAGATCAGCTTTGTAATCAAATACACCAAAATCGCTCACATGACCTGCTTTCTGAATCACATCGGCCATACCCATGTTGAAAATTGTCTCTATTTCAGTTTGCAGCTTCGTCACGGTCACTGGACACTTGACAGCAAATCGTTTATCAAGGTTTTCGTGCATTTCTGAGGTCATTCGAGTTTTTGCTCCACGCACTACATCGTTGAGCACAGCAGTGGATTGATGAATAGCCTTGTCGTTGGCTACCCCCAGCTTATCGAACAGAAGGCTTGCATTTTGCCGTATCCGACTGCACTCAATCTCTACCCCACGTGGTCCCTGCAAGCCCGTTGGAAGTCGTTTAATGCACTGAATTTCCCGATCCAAGAATCTGGCGCACTCCTGGCGAAGTATAGCATTTTCCATGGGAAGTTTCGTTTGTTCCATTACTTGACATTCGTTTTTTAGCGTTTGGAACGCTTGATCCACCTGTTTCGATACGTGAGCTGCAATCATGTCACTGTTTGCATGAAGCGCAATCGTTATTTCTTTCTCTGCAAACGTCCGAAGAGAGGATTGGATTTCCTTTCGTACTGCCATTGGAAAACTTGTCATCCTCTCAAATGCATCTTGAATCATCAGATTTACATCATTGTGCAGCATTGTTTCAAAAGCATCACACGACACCATCTCTTCAAGACCAGCAGCTTCGCAATACGCTGAGATTTCTTTTTCGCAGCTTTCCTTGGCTGCATGAGCTTCTGCTCGCACCATGGACGAATAAATCGACTCGGGCATAATAACCTGGTCACTGTTCAAAGTTTCGACAAGTGCTGGCATAATTTGAGAAAGATATGTGGCAGTAAGTGGACGCTGATAAAACTTCATAGGTTCTTGCAATTGCTTCGACAAACACGTCCGTAACTCCCGCAATTTATCCTGAAATGGCTTCTGAAGCTGATCAAAACGGATCTTATCTCGAAGATTTGCCGTATTCGCCACGGGTGCTGGAAAGAGCCAAATCTGAATGGACTCAAAGGCTTCAATGAGGTTCAATCGAGCTAAGTTCCGTACGTTAACTTCGTCACTTCGACCCTTTTCTTTTTCAAATAAATCTCGATATACTTCGTCGGGAGTCGAGTCAACAAAACTCCAATCCCGAAAAACTCTACAGCAATATACAGAATTTTATGAGTAAATCTTCGTCACTTTCAATTATTTCACGTACAAGTGCAAGTGTCCAAATACTTTGGTATTTGCTCCATCGGGAAGCTCAATGCCCTGTGCGGCACGCGCTAATACTGCCAACAGATTGAGCATTCTATCCGCCTGGAGACTGTCTTTCCAGTTGAATAAAACGACCTTGGATGCGAGTAGCACTGGCGACACAAGTCGCGAGTCATACGTGATATCTCGGTCTCCTTGGCCTTCGGCGTCCACAAAGCCAACGTGGATGTCCTGACTACTCTTGGAAGTGATGGTTGAACACCCGTTAAAACTGCTAAACTTTTGGAGAGGGACAAAGTGGCCGGACAAATCGACACCTTGTGTGCAGGGCTCCCGTAGATTTGAGATCTTAAATAGATCCTGTTGGTCAGCAAGGAGGTTCATAAGGAACGACTTGCCCTGTCGAGCGGCGCCAAAAATGGAGATGATGTTAATGGGCGTGTCTCCCAGGGGTTGCAGCACTTGGGTCGACGCCTCAGCACTGATAAACATTTGGTCGCTCTTGCCAGCGACGTGCGCGTCCATACCGAGCCACTTGACGGCCTGAGTACGTAAATATAATTAATGAGAATCTTGGTAGTTAGCTAGAGGATGATAGGACCTTAGGGCGGGGTGTGACGTTGCCGCTGAAGAGCATGCTCTTTAGCGAATCCATCGATTCCGCGCGAAACTCAAGTTTTGATTTATGATGCATAGTGGCTTAACTGCAACGTTCGAAAACTTGCTCTTGTAATGTCACATTTGTGTTTCATTTATAATTTTCCAAAGCGCATAAATCTGAACCAGTTAAGCGCTTATGCGGACGGATTAAGAGCAAAATTGATTTGACCCATGTTTCGTGTCAAGGATAAAAAAGGTGGCGGCCGCAAGCGGCGAGACGTTGAGGTGGAGAATGACCACGAGGCTGCTGTTGCATCCCAAAATGACAATCTCATATCAGGTTTTGATAGTGTATCGTCTAGCAGTGCTGTAGAGGTTGAGAGTGAATTGCAGGAGCTAGTAAAGCTGCGCCAGGGTCGCTTTCGCCCTGTAAAGAGCGCAATGTCTTTTAGCTCTAAAAGCACTACTGTTCGAACCAGTGGCAGCAGCAGCAGTCGCAGTACCGCAGCGGTATCTGTAGATACAAATGGGCTATTAAGTTTTGATGATGAAGAGCATCAGAACAAGCAGAAGCAGAGAAAGATGCGGCCCAATCTGGTAGTATCGAGCTCTGTAGAAGTAGAGATAGAGGAACAGGTCCCTGGAAAATACTCAGCTCAAATGCTGACATCACTACGAAGCGAGCAGCGTGTGCTGCTTTCACATAAGAAAGAAGAAGTAACGGAGGACACCGCGATGCAAATGGAACAAGGAATCGACGAAGACACGACAGATCATGTCATAGAAACAGAAGAAGAGGAATTTATCTCGCTTGAAGGCGGAAAAAAGAAGCTCAAGCTTAGCAAAGATCGCGTGACATTCGGCAAGCAGTCCGATAATGTTGAGATGTTAAAAACGACGGAAGTCGTGGAGGCTCTGTCCGAGGAAGACGAGGAAGAGAGTCAAAGATGGGAAGAAGAATTGATGAGTCGTGGTGGACATCGCGTGCCGGCTGTGTCAAAGCCAACAGACAGCTCGCAGGATGGTCAACCAATCTATCCAACGAGGAGGAAGGTGGCGACTGTGTCGCTTGGAAGTGTACTTGGGAAGCTGGAGAAGAGCCTGGAAATTACGACGCTAGAAGACGAACGCACTTTGCGTGAGCTCGCACGTCTTGAAACTGAAGTCGCTTTAATTGAGAAGACCAATATGCACCAGCAAGAGGAGCTTCTTGTTAGTAGCGAAGAGTTTGAATACTTTCAAGACATTGAAGATTTTGTGAAAGGGTTAAGCTTTTGTCTCCGAGAAAAGATTCGAGTGATTGAAGTTAAGAAAGAAGAAATTATGAATGAGCGCGAACAACAAGTTCGAAAGATACGACAAGAGGAAAAGCTCGCTATTGAAGCAGAGGTGAAGTTTTATGTTAATTCAGGAGTTCTGCAGCCGGGCGCCATTTTTGGCCAGTTTCGAGATAATTATGAAGACGCTAAAGTTGAGCCACATACAAATATCCAGCATGAAGCCTGCATACTCAAACATCAACATCATTACACTGATCCATACAAGGTAGCTTCGCAATCTGAAGACGATGACTTATTCGCTGATACGATCGATGAAATGAATTCACTTGAACATGTATATGGACGTTTTCAAGAATGGAAAGCAAAGTTTCCACAAGTGTACAAATCGACATACTGTGAATTGGCCCAAACAAAATTATTTGCTCCTTATGTTCAAGCAGAAGTGCTATACTGGGACCCGCTCACTGCGGCTGATGCAATGACAACGTTTGATGATTTTCTTTGGCATCGTATCCTTCGGCAGCATGTACGTCGAATTGGTGGTTTTGACGCCGTAGATGGTCCAATGCTCTATCAAATTCGCAATATCCTGCTTGAAAAAGTCTATGCAGCAGTATCTCGCTATTTTGATCCATTTTCGAACCTACATAGTCGCAGTTTATCCCTGATATTAGAAGAAATAACTCGACATGGCTACCTCTCATCCGTTGAAGATATGGTACAGTCTTTAGTAAATGTCGCGCTCGAAGCTTTTTCAAGCGAAGCGAGCGTCATTATCATTGTTGCCATTGACGAGAGTACAGCTGAGTCTAGTAACGATATTAACGTATTCTCCCGCTATTTGCTTAAGCGATTTAATGCGCTTTTAGACAACCTTCTAACCTTGTTTGTCGCGCTTCCAAGTGGACCAATTGCTGCGGCTGGTTTTCAGTGTTTGCTCCAAGTTCTTGACCAAGTTCTTGCGTACGCTCGATTCAGCCAGGATAGACAATCAATGAAGCAAATGAATACGGCTATGCAAGTTGTGAGGAAGCTATCTGGCTCATCGTACTTACTTCAGCTCTTAAAAGTCCCCAATCAAGAGCGTGAGCTGAAACACATGTTAACGCTGTTTGAGCCATTTATTTAAACACTCCAAAAGGAAATTCGAGAACAGTGAATGATATTAAGTGCAAGAAATACGCAAGTTGGTAGCCATCTTGTGTGGCAAACTAATGGTGTCGGCGCTCTTCGTACTCCACTTGGATTTCTTCGTTGGTTTTACCTGCGGTCTCTGGTACCAGCTTGAGAGACAGAATGAAGAAGATAGCAAGCAAGACTGTGAAAGGCATATAACTCCAGTCGTCAAATGCGTCGGCTAAGTACGGGTACCCAACACCGACGATGAGGTTGCACAGCCAGTTGACAGCAATACAAATGGAGGAGGCGCTGGCGCGCACCGAGTCAGGGAACATGTCAGCTGTCATGACCCATACGAGTGGACCGAGGGTGACGCCAAAGACGATGACGTAGAGCGCTGTAAAGACAATGGAGAGCACGGATACATCGACGAGGAAGGCAACGGTCATACCGATGGACATGAAGGCCATGCCGGCAATGCCCCAGAGGATCATGTTCCGATTGCCAAAGCGTAAGGTCAAAACTCCTGTAAAAAAAGCGGGCCAGATGTTGATAAAGTCAATGATGAGCGTTCCAACGCGCGAGTCGGAGATACCGGCGTCCGAGAAAATGTTGCTTGAATAGTAAAAGACCGCGTTGATACCCGAAAGCTGCTGTGTGCACGATAGCAAGAGCGCGCCGAGGAATTGCATGCGGTACTTGGGCGACCATATCGACTCGACTGGCTCGATAGATAGTCCTCTCTCGATCTGATTAATTTGTTTCTTCGGCTCGATCCATGCAAGAGCTGTTTGGACGTGCTCTTCCCCATACAGACGCGCGATAACCTCTCGGGCCTCCTCGCGGCGGTTTTGCATAAGCAACCACGTGGGACTTTCAACGGCTAATGACGGTGAAAGCAGCATGTAAGAGGCGGCCAGCACAATGGGAAAGCCGGCAATGTAGCGGTAGCCATTGCCACTATCAAAAAAGAAGAAGCAAATGGCTGGTACCAAAATACCGATAGTGGCAGAGATTTGAAGCCCAAGGCCAAGGTAGCTACGAAGGTGCGGTGGTGACAGCTCGTTCACGTACGCTCCGATTGTGCCAGTAGCAGCTCCAGAGGCGATCCCAGCAATAGCACGGCCGACAGCGAATGGCCAAATGTTTGACACAGCGACCTGAATAACGGCGCCACCGATCATGAAAAAGCAATTAAAGTAGAGCAGTTTCTTGCGACCTATTAGATCGCTGAAGTAGCCACACAGCAGACTGCCGATCATTGCACCGAAGATCCAGGAATTCACGGCAAAGGTCCACTCAAGCTTGGAATGACCGGGAAACAATATACACGTGCCCTCGACAACAGGACGGGCATTGCATTCTTCAGTATTGTTGTAGTCGGAGAAGTTGAGTTGCGAGGTCGACCACCCGCTTTGAAAAGGCTGCAGCAGAGCGAGGAGTACGCTCGAGTAGAGAATACGCCTGGGCTTTATATGGAGCGCAGCAGTCTTGATATCGTCATTGAAAGGGGTGTCAGGGCCAGGAGTCGCAACTTTGTTGTAATAGTCGTCAACGTGAGGTGACATGGCACTTGTGCTTGACTTGTTTGATACTCGGTGAAAAGGAAAGTGAGAAGTTTTTGAGCTCCAGAAAATGAATGATCTGCAGTGTTGGCCGACAAGTTATAACCCCGAATAGTTATGACTTTATTGATTGAATAGAAAAGGCAAGAGCATCATTTTTTGGTTTGTATTGTTGCTGCAGGCATCATTGCGCTCGTTTGCACTTTCAGAGCCAGAAGGCCATGTGCTGAAAAGGTCACAAATTTGCATTCCGATGAAACAGACGATGTTAGCATCCAGTATTTCTAGTTTTATCCTTGAAGTACGGAGCAATGCCTAAAGTTTGTCATGTTTTTAGACATATTGACAGTTGCTTTGTTTCAGAAAGAATAAGTTGTTGATACGATTTATAAAATAAAATTTGGACACATGTACTCTTTGAAATAACTTTTATGACATCGATGTATATTCGTAAGGAAAAAGGTCTCTTTGTTTGCAGGGTGCTATTAGAATTACATATTAAAATCCTGCTAAAATTTAGGATCCCTTCTGTTGTACTTCCATATGGTGGAGAGATGGTTCTGAAGCCTTTTCCAGTGGCTGAACTAACATCGCTAGTTCAAGTCCCTTTCTGTGTGCATGTGGTAATCGGCAAGCTTTATACATATAGACACATGGGCCACAGTGATAGCATGATGGGTTTTATGCTCGCAAGCAACGCTAATAGTAATAACTTGTAACAATATTGTGTGCATTATACTGTCGGTTAAAGACTGCTCTCGAATATTCACACATTTAGGCTACTGCTCATCTTTCAAAGGAATTCTTTACCCTTGATCGTGCTTGACGAGATGAGCTGCGAGGTATTAGGTCAGCGACGATACACATCATTTGATTGACTACCAGAACTCTGCCAAGGACAAGCTATCCGTTATTTACTAGAGCACTAGCATCTTCAGCTTTACATTTTGACCACCTAAATGACGCGTACCGAATTCATTGAACGTTATAGATCATTTAGACGGTTGTATCCAACTTTAATGAAGAGCTATGCACTTTAAGGCCCCCAATCGGCTGCAGATCTGATTTCGACCAAAATTATAATTAAAGAAGCATCCCGATAAAATACGACCGTTTTTATTGTGATGGTATTGAATCACGAGTCATAGCTGACATCACTCGATCTCAGACTGCAAGGATTCCACAATAATATCCATAAGGAAAGTGTGGCTCAAGCTAGTTTTTGCAGCTTGACAACAACGACAAATTAATGTTTTCTGGACTGATTTGTATGTTATAAAGAATTTTCTTGCTTCATCATTTTTTTTTTAGAGCCGTTAGATTTTCTGCGATTCAGTTAGCAGTAATATCCGTTCATTCTTCAACAAACTAGCAACAAAGCTTTACAAATTGCAATGGAGAGCATTAGCAATCGCAAAAGGCAAGCTAATTTGTTGCCGAATGATCAATTTGCACCAGCTAACTCCCAGCCAAAAATGTAAAACACAGTTTTGTAAGACAAACTTTGTCTTACATTTTTGGCCACCGTTGACAAATTCCATTTTGAATCTATGTGTATTCAACTTTACAAAACCGTAAAATTGAATACACATAGATTCAAAATAAAAAACTGTAAAACTGAATACAGATAGATTCAAAATGGAATTTGTCAACGACGGCCGCGCTGTCAATGGTTACGTCAAACGTGCGTATCCATTGCAGTCTGTGGGCTCAGTTTCTGCCGTTGAATGCAGCACGTCAACAATTCATGGAGACCTCGGCACATTTGGCCCTGGCGTGGGCCCGTGTGGCCCAGACGCGTCGCAAATTGTTGCAATAATTGTTGAGAATCATATCCTTTCTTCTGACAATCTTTTACATATTTCTATCGAGAAATTCTTCATTGGGACCTTAACCTTCAACACGCCAGACGTTTGACTCATGTTTAGTGTACTTCTATGACAAGTGGGCATCAACGATGCAGTTTTTACAACGTCATGCAAGTAACCAAGACGTCTTATCGTTTATCTTCGAGGACTAATATGGAGTTGCTTCTGGATATGTAGTATAAAATTCAAATCAGCGGACGGGGGCTAGCGACGCTCGATTGGGCAGCTGGAGCAGAGACAGAAGAACGCGTGCAATGCATCATTGTCGCCGAAAAGAATGTATTGAAAAGAACGCTCACCAGACAAGCGCGATTGTTTACGTTCCCGCATAGCTTCGACATAAAGGTTACGTATGCAGAACCACAGCGTTTGCTTGAGTCGGATCAATTGCGATACCTCGCTTCAGAAATTATCACAAGTAACGGTTTGAATTCAGGTGCGCAGCAAAACTTTGATCCCGGCTTCGTGCTTGCGTCAAATTTTTTCGACATGTGTCTGTTATGTAGCAGGGATAAGTCGGCAATCCCTCGTGCAAACTGAAACCCCGCCAAAAAAGGTTTTATATGTAAAAACATTATAATATCAAGTGCTTACCATTGCTTGCTTTGATCGTAAATAGAGAAGCTATCATGGCAAACGGAGGCTTGAACAGGTCGATGAAGTATCACCAGCTTATCGATACTCTCGCCTCTCAGAGTTAGTTGATGGGTTTGCTGATTTGTACGGTGTAGTTGTCAATATGACGCTTCCTAAAAAAACCAGTGGACGTGACTTCTGTGTACGTCTCTTGCTGTTATGCCCCTAAAGATCCATTCGAAATTTAACGTGGTCATCTGTATAGATGACTGTGAGCGTGACGGACGAGAGTCGTTCAACTCGCGCAGCAGCGATTCAGATTAATATCTTTTATCCAACAATCGCAAAGATGCCCAAGATTAAGGTATTATTAAGTACATTATATAAATTCCCTTAGCTTTATTTCTTATTTTGTAGTACGTTGGTGACATCATTCGATTTCATAAAGTAAAAATTCAGCAGTACCAAGATAAAATTCAAGGCCTCAGCTTGTACGTTGTGCGAAGCTGTGTGTCTTGCATATTATTTTAACATTGTGTCTCATGGAAAATTTGAGCGTGCAGGCACCGCGCAACACGGCATCTTATTCTTCGACAAAAGTCTAATGGTAAGCTGGAACAGCTTACAAACTCCGAGACATGGACATTTGAGCCTTCCGACGAACAACGAACTCTTGAATTAATGTAGGCTCTT
The DNA here is from genome assembly GCF_004359215.1 of Bremia lactucae. Taxonomy (NCBI): domain Eukaryota; phylum Oomycota; class Peronosporomycetes; order Peronosporales; family Peronosporaceae; genus Bremia; species Bremia lactucae. The sequence goes on from NC_090619.1 coordinate 2,585,157, forward strand.
CAAAAATAAAATAATGCCGTGCAAACTAAAATCAAGTGTGGTTGCTAGAAAATGGGCACGAACGAGCTTAGCGTTCGATGATACCCTTCCTCTGGGGTGTCCTCAAGCACCAAAGCTGTTATTTGATTTAAAAGCTGCCGAAGATTTTATCGATCTCGTAGTGCGAGTACTACATGTGGTTGATAGCGACGAAGCCGTCCGGTTAATTATTTGGGACGGATCAGGCAACGCAGCAGAATCCGATCACGCCCTTGTTAGTGCCTTACAGAACAAAGGCGTCGACATTCCTCCGCACGGTTTACTTAAAGAAGTTATTATGTCATCTTGCTGGTCGGTCGTGCAAGAAATGGGTTTTGTCGACGAAATGCTTGCATCCTGGTGCCGCTTTCGCAACTTAGCAGTTGGAAGAAACGAGCTTTTGCCAGATACTGCTCTTGCGTCTGGAATAAGAGAAATATTGCGATTTCGAGAAGTGACGTCGTTTGTATTAATGCCTGAATTTTCGCTTGACATACAACGACGCTGTTCTCTCAATAAATGCTCAAACCCAAACCCAACAATTAACTTCCAGAGACGACGATCGAACGAAAATGTTGCCGAACCAAACCAAGTGGTGGAAATACGTACTATCATTCCTGATCATATTTTCAAAAGTGTCCCGGTGACACCATTGCGCGAAATCCTCAACTCCTTGCAAATTCCTCGAAAATATCACTGTCGTGCTTTTTTTCGCAGTGTTTGGCCGGATATTGAAAAAATTTGCAAGCCTAAGTCCGACAAAAGCGATGAGTACATTTATTCCTTTGCTTTGTCAGTTCAAGAAGGAAATGAGTCCATGAATATCATCGTATACGGCAATGATGCGGTACGTTATGACTTACATCACCAATTAATCTACATCCTCTAATATCTGCTTTGTAAGCACAGGCTCATTTTCTTCACGGCATTCCTCCCTGTGATTTAAGCAAAAGCACAAGTTCCAAGACGTTACTACAGAAGCGCTTCGCGGCTTTGTTTCAAGCTTCCAAGGCTTCCCACTTATGCATTAAGTCATACTACGTATCATTGCCACCTGGCCATTCTAGTGGTTCTATAAATGCGGTTCGGTATCGATTATTTCATACATTGCTGCAATACGAAGAACATGAATAATACAAAATAAAACGTAAAAATTTCGATTGAAACCTTTCAAAGGGACAGTTTGCTTTATTTAAAGCATGTTGTATCTTTATTCAAGCAGAACTCAAGGGTCACGGAGAGCCCAGACTCGAGACGGATATACTGTCTTTAGAATTACCTTTCATACCCTCCACATCCAATTCATTCAGCCGGCCTTGTTGATGTAGCTAACCACGCCAATACACAACCCACATGAGTCACTACCAGCTATTTATACACATCCAGAAAGTTTGCAGTTCGTACCTTTTCGAGCCAGTAAAATTCATTATCCTGAGGCATGTAGCCACTCATACGGCCAACTCCCATTGCACTTTGAATGGCTTGCGACTGCATCAGCTGCTGCGACATCGACAGGTGACCACTATACATCATTGTGTCCCCCATTCGCATTGATTTTTCCATTTCTTCTTCTTTTAGCTTGCTTAAACGCTGCATCAAAGCCTCTCCTTCACGGGCACCGACCCACTTGGGATGATTTTGCTTGAAATTAATAAATGAATTCTCCATCTTGGCGTCATGGCCATACTCTTTAAAGTCAAATTCAGCAAAGCGACATACAGCGCCCGTACTCGGATGTACGAGCGAATGCGAACGCAAAAATAGCAAAATTTCCCGCGAAAGTCGAGGAAGCGATACACACAAAATATAAGGCGCTAGCAAGACTGATAAACACTCTTCCATGAGCAACACCGCTTTGTATGGAAAAAGTACGGTGAACGCGTCGTAAACCTCGAACGAATGGCATTGGCTTCGCCACTCCTTTGGAAAATAGTGCGTTTCCGCAGCTACTTGCCTCATTGCTTCCTCACAATCTCCATTGACCAGAAAAGGAGAGGCAGATGACGTAAAAGAACGCGAAAGGGCAAATAAACCGGTCGAGATGGTCAAGTACCAGAGCAATTCATGGCCAAAGAGCGTTGTTTGTAGCAGTACGGACTCTTCAAGAAGGCTCACAAGAACAAGCACAGCCATGACTGAACTAGCACAGAACGAAACTCCTCCAGCAACAATCGCCAACGATCCAGCCGGAAACATACCGAGGTACCGATCTGCGAGGGGATACGAGCGGGCAAGACGAGCATCAAAGACGTGGGGGAGCTCATTGTATTCTCGAAACTGCCAGATAGCATAGGCCGACCACCGCCGTGTTCCAAAATAATAAACGTGATGTAGTTGCCACTCTTGCGCCGCTAAGAAGAAAAACCGTGACACTCGATACAACAAAATAAACGGCGCGAGTACAACATTCAGCACTCCCGCGACCACAAACCGTTTCTGCAGCATCTCAACATTGTGAATGACCGAGGGCTCTAAATTAAGCTCGGAATCAAATATTTGGTCTAACAAGCAAATGTTTAAATTCGCTTCTAAATTTCGGGAACACATAATATGGGCCGTGGACAAAAATTGCAATGCCAGCGGCAATACATTCGTTCCTTGAAATAAAGCGTGGTTCATTAACGCAATCAAATAGTTCTCACGTCGCATGATTCGTCGAGCGAAATCGTGAGGTGACGATAATAAAGCTGGATCGATCTGAAGCTTATACGACGACAACTGCCGCATATTCACGGGAGCATTGGCCCCATGGATAAGATTTAGTACTCGATTCACGACTTCGTCCCATGCGATTGTTTGAACTTGTCGTGCGTCAATATGCAATCGTTCGTGGTAAAATACTTCCATTTCTCGAGTGTCACGCAACGTCTTGACCAATTGAAACGCCCGTGCGAGCCAATAGACCAGAAACATGACAAAGTAAAAAGCTCCAACCAATCCCCAACGGCCATTCGTATCTGTTCGGCATGTAATGTAGTGCTCCATCTCCTGTGCACAGTTTCGACTCCCTCGATGGCATTCGAGCAATGGACCCCACTGCACACAGCCAATTAAAAAACTTGACAGCATGACACTAAATAGACCAGTCACGAGACTCACGAGCTCCACAAAGACGATGCACCAAAAGCCCTTGTGATAGTAGTAGTTGTATAGTGTAATGAGAAACGCGTCGAGATTGGCCACGTTTCCATAACGATCGGGGACATGGCTAGTAGAGGAAGTCGCTTCTTCTCGATTCCCTCGGCTCCCAGTACCAGAAAGTGCTGCTCTAGCCGTATCAAGTACCTCGCGAATTAGCGTCGAGATGGCTGGGAGGTGTACATTAACACGCAACGAGGGGAGCGAGTGGGCTCCTGACGATAAATTACCAGTGTGATCGCCTACAGCGGAGCCTGGATGACGCGAACCACCGAAAGGGGGCGCGCGGTGGTTGTCTTTAAGCTCATTCCAAAGTAATTCATCCTCCTCTTCAGCGTGCGTGATGCGGTCTTCACTTGCATTGAGAAGCGACTCGTCCATGTAGATAATTGTTTTGCAAATGGCCTCATTGTTCTTCTTTGTTTAACATTTCTAATAACTTAAATGAATAATCAATAGAAATGTACGTCAAGCATGTACAAAATCGCCGTGCAGTCGGTTATATTAGTTTTGCCAGTACGGTAGACAGCCCGCTAAGCAGGACATCGATGTCACTATTATTCTGACGGGGTGTATCGTTACATGAAGTTAACACTTAAAGGTTGTAAATTAATATATATTCTAAAAGGTAGATAATATTTGGAGGATATTACTTTATATAGTAATGTTCAGAATTCTTATCTATAAATAGTATAGACCATTGAATCTATTTATTCCGCAGACTAATCAGCTGTAGAGATAAACAAAGAGAGATACAGATAAGATAAAGATAAGAATTCAATTACTTGTTTTGTATTAGATTATGATTAAGTTAGCATTTACAAGATAGAAAGAGAGACACCTAATTAAATTAATACAGTATTCATTTAACCCTCTTTAAGCTAGTTACCTTAAAGAAAAGTCTTCCTCTGCACGTACTAGTGTGCGAGGAATAACGTAAGGCACCACTCGCAACTGAAGCAGTGCGAAGTGGACTTGTACTGGAGCAGTACAAGTCGTAGTGCCCCGTTACACCTGGTAGCACTTTGTAGTCCCGTCCAAGGACCACATTTTCCACATATAACATGGACATGTTAGATGAATAGTGGGAATACGCATCACGTTTTCCGTGAAAGCTACTCCTTTTTAAGTGATATAGAAAGGAGTGCGGTCGAACGAATGAGTTCAACCGTAGGAAACGATGCAATCTTGGCAATGCTGTCCAATTTGGACAGAGATGCCCTCCATTCAGCCATCGCCAAGTTCATACAACATGAACTTGACGAGATGAAGGAAAAAGTAGCCTTGCTGAATCAGCAAGGCTCTCAACAGGCAGAACTGTTGAGGTTACAACAGGTACAGACCCCTGTACCTGGGATGACGCAAACGCGTCGTCCCGAAACTTTAAAGATTGACATCTCTAAGTATAGGGGAGTCGAAGAAGACTCCCTCTTGAGATGGTTTGTCGAGTTGGACGATGCCATAAGGGCACGTCACATC
>NC_090619.1:2596268-2599256 GCF_004359215.1 Bremia lactucae
CGATTCGCGTTAAGTTTTTGAAGCCAAGCTTCGCGTCCAATGTCTTTAACATTGCGAATGAACGCACTCCAAGCTTGCATAAGCGAGACTTTATCTCGCTTATTATTGCCACTAAACCATCGATGCTTTAGAAAAGCATCGAGATAGAAATCTTCCTCAGCGCGAAAGTTCTTCGCGCTGGGATCAAGGCCATGTAGCTTTGTCGCAATAAATAAAGGATATTTTTTGTGAGGAGTAGTTTCTCCAGACAAGCTATTGGTTAGCCGTTCTGGCAAAAGCCACGGCTTCTTTTCAGGGGCGAGATGAGACATTTTATAGTCTTAACTCCCCTGAGTGGTTTCCACTGAAGCAGGGGTACCACAAGAACTTTTCTTACGATGGCTTACGCCATCGTCATCACCTTGCACAGATTCACGTGCAGGTAACCGTATGGGAGATCGAACGGACGATGAGGGATCATCCTCATCGTCGGATCCAAATAGACAATTTACTCTTCTATCAGAATGAGCCCTCTCATTCGAAGGCTCATAGTCAGCCGCCTGACGTCTGTCAGGCGACTGTTCCATTCTCCCCGAGTCGGCCATTTCGTTCGACTCGCATTCGTAGTTGACCTCCAAAGAGGGGTCGTATTCGCGTGGTAAATCACCACGTGCACTCGCAACATCTAGTGTTGTGCGAGTGGAAGATACTACGGCAGACGGAACGTCTGCCGCAAGAGATAACAGTGCGTCACCCGCGGCTGCAAGAACCGCAGCCGAAGGCGCAGCACTATCGACACCCCGCATGAGTTGATTCTTCATGCGATGGAATTTAAAATGATGGTTCTGACCAATAAACATCGTTTCAAAGCTAAGTGGTCACATAGTGACCACTCCATCCAATGACAGTCAGAGTGATTGTCGTTTAAGGGGATATTATGTAACGAGTTGTATCGTTACATGAAATCGACACTTAAAGGTTGTTAATTAATATATTATCTAAAAGGTAGATAATATTTGGAGGATATTACTTTATGTAGTAATATCCTGAATTCTTATCCATAAATAGGTATAGACCATTATATCTATTTATTCCTCAGACTAATCAGCTGTAGAGATAAACAAAGAGAGATACAGATAAGATACAGATAAGAATTCAATTACATGTTTAGTATTAGATTATAATTGAGTTTGCATTTACAAGATAGAAAGAGAGACACTTAATTATATTAATACAGTTTTCATTTAACCCTCTTTAAGCTAGTTACCTTAAAGATAAGTCTTCCTCTGCACGTACTAGTGTACGTTAAATAACGTAAGGCACCACTCGCAACTGACAGTGCGAAGTTGACTTGTACTGAAGCAGTACAAGTCGTAGTGCCCCTTTACAATTATAGAAAATTATGGATCTTAAAAATTTGTTTAAAGTAAAGGTTGCAAAGTTTGCAAAGCTATAATTCAACCAATAAGCCCAAACAGCAATTCCTAATGCAACGTCTGCTTTATACAATTCGTTTTCAAAACAATCGAATACACTGATCACGTCGCGGCTCTTTGAACATTAAAGTTGCCAAAATTGGAGCAGCAAACTCAGAAGTTGTGTCTGTAAAATATTTTTTAGGATACGCGACTTGCTCGAGTGCGTGTCATTGTGTAGGCGGGCCCGTCGTAATGCGGCCACGCTCTACTTAGACACACACTCTAGCACAGCGAGGAAGCGGTCTAACCTGCTTCTCTTGCGTGCGGTGAGGTAGTTGTGGTGGGCGCTTAAGCGACCTCACCCAACACACTAAGTACTCTGGTTAAGTGTCGTCACGGGAGCGGTAATCCGTCTCCTCGTGCGCACTTACCAAGTAGGAAATAGTTTTCAGACTGATTTATATTTAATCGTATTAAATATAAATACCTATTTTTACTAACTAAAATGTCATCTCTATAGATAAGACTTAATATGAATTGCGAGCGTATCTTTCTAGATACCTCGCGTAACGGATGATGCTAGCCGTCATCAGCGATGACGCTGGGCGTCATCCCTTCTAATGTGAATGCACCCATGTGCATCACATACACAAGGGTTGGTCACAAATGTGAACCACACCCGAGTGCTGGGTCTAATTACTTAAATTAAGTAATTGACCATCCCCTTAAGTACACCAAGTGTACTTAACGGGGACTGTGTAACATTAGGCAACTTAAGCCCGTTACACCATTTCCTCCTTTAAGAACGAATTTCCTTTTTAAATTCGTCAAAGAGGAGAGAGGAACTGCGAGCCGCTTTACGCGCCGCTAGTTCACTCAATTACTCTAGCGCACGTGTTCCCATACACGGCGGCAAAGATGCCACCTAAAAGGGGCACGTCGGTGGGTCGTCTGCGAAGACGCCCACTCAACCTTGCACTAAGCGTACGCGCCGCGTTAATTCGCCGGCCGCGTCAAATGCCTTAGTCGGAACGCCGACAGCCACTGCTGATGTCGCGTTAACAGGGCTAAAGGATCCATCCCACTTTAACAGTGAGGATGTTGATCCGTCGCTCATTGTCGACTACAATGAGTCGACACCGTTGCCGTCACCTCATAGTAGTGATGCGGACAACGAGCTCATGAGGAATTATGATGGCGCATTATTGCCCATCCAAACTTCTCTCATGGCTCACAACATGGAGACAGCATCATTTACGAATGCTGTCCCATCGTCTGCGCTGGAAAGCGCAGCGACAGGTAATGAGAGCGCTGCCCACAAAGGCGCAGCCGCTTCTCCGTTGGGGTATAACCACATCGCCTTATGCTCAGACCATAATTCATAATGGTTCTGACATAGAGGATTCGGAGCCTAAAGCTCCGCCGACGACACGCGAACGTGCTCAGTCGGTGTCACAAGCCAGTCGTTTAGAACGTGGCTATGTGACGGGTGGTATTCCAAAGAGGCCCCCCATCTAAATGGTATCGTTTAAACGGGCCAAGAGCGTCGCTCCTAGAGCGCGCTCTTGTAGACGCACATAATTATTATGGC
>NC_090619.1:2604302-2640404 GCF_004359215.1 Bremia lactucae
CGATGCCCCTATCTGCTGGTAGGCGGCTCGGCACTTCTTCTGGGAACACATCACGATGTTTCCACAGAACCTCAAAGAACGGACTGTCTCTCAAGGCATCCCAGCCTTGAGCAGCGTACCGCTTCTTTTTGTCCGTTTCTAGGACGCTCTCGTCCATTGTAGACGACGAGCAACAGTCCACCAAGTTCTCTCCTGGAACTGGTGCGACTATTTCGTAGATCTTTCCTTCCATTAATTCGGCAAGGAGCAGATCCCACGACATCTCCGGGAGATTTACTATCTCCTCGGCAGATTTAAAGACTTGCCGGAACACCTCAACTGAGGATGCCTCCGCAATTTCGTCTTTGACGGCCTCGAACACCTCGTTCGAAGGCCCGTCCTCTTTACTAGAGACTGATCCAAAGGTCACTCGTTTAGATATGCCTTTGATCGTCCTAATCTGTCGGGTACTCGTTAGATTGGTGGCCAACTATATTCGCTCTTGCGAACAGTGTCAGCGCATTAAGCCTGCACCGTCCAGCAGTGCGCCACTGAAGCCGTTACCGATTATAACAGACTGTTGGAAGTCAGTTAGTCTGGACTTCATGTTTAGCATGCCGCCCGATCATAAGGGTTGAACGGGGCTCGTCGTCTTTGTAGACAGACTGAGCAAAATGGTGCATTTAGCACCATGTAAAACATCGAGAACAGGCAAGGAGGCAGCTCACTTGTTCCTGGATCATGTTTACCGACTACACGGGATGTCCAAGTCCATTGTATCGGACCGGGATCCACGTTTTACGTCTGGTTTTTGGCGACATGTGATCGAGCTGCTAGGTAGCAAGCTCCACATGTCGACCGCAGATCATCTCCAGACCGATGGCCAAACAGAACGTGCCAATCGGGTCGTGGCTGATGTACTACGCACTATAGCAACTCCCAAAGAGTGAAGCAAGCAATTACCCTTTGTGGAGTTCGCTAAAAATAACAGTGTCCACGTCAGTACTGCGGTACCTCAGAGACTATGCTTCCCATTTGTTCGACAATTCTGTACTTAGGGGTAGCTTCAGAGTCCGCGTCGGTAGGGCATCCCGCCCTACTGCGCTCCTGCATTTCCCGACCCCTCAGTGGTCGATGCAGAACTCATGCGTCTCGCACGCTGGTTCTTGCAATCGCCCTTTGGGAAGGGAGATACTTGCTGGGCGTCTTCGCCCCAGCAGGAACCCTGGCATAGCAGCGAGCCGTCATATGGCCGCACTTACCGCATTTATAACAGACCACGTCTGCATTGCCCAATTTCATTATAGTGGCATCTGTCCTCTCCGGCGACGGCTTATACCAAGCCGTCGCCGTGGCACTGTTGTAGGATTGCTCCTCAACTAAGGCGAGTAGGATTGCCTCTTCCATCGTCGACGGCAACTTCTGAAAAGGGCCTGTCGCGATGGGCCATGCCGTAGCCTAGTTCATAAGCGTGGGCACCTTAATGTGCTCCGGAATCGGACTCAAGGTAATGGACGCCGACAGCGAGCGCACCTCCTGCACATACTCTTGCAGAGACCGCTCCGCCTGTCGCGCTCCAAAGAAGCGCGCCTGAAGCAAAACTTCGTTGTTTGGCGGCTGATACATGGCGCGAATCTGTGTCTTAAAAAACGCCCATGTAGGGAACGCCTTAACGTCCGCCAAAAGCGCCTATTAAGCCCACTCTGAGGCCTTACCACGCGGGTGCGACATGGCGTACGACACTATCCGGCTGTCGTCCTCGATGAGCTGCGCCGCACCGCATTGATCCACGGCTAACAGCCAGTAGGCAATCGTGTGCGCTGCAGTTCCATGGGCCTCGGCTAATGCGGCCTGGCAGAGAGCATTTCAACAGTCCTGTAGAGAGCCTCGCTCCGAGCTTGCTCACGCCTCAGCTCACCCTGAGTCTGAGTGACAGACTCCGCCGCAGCATGGCTCTGTGCCTCGGACGCAGCTCTCCGCTATCCGAGCACGAATGCCTCAAACTGCTCTAACTGAGCAAAATGCTGCTCGGGAAGATTGTTTAAAAGCCTGGCCAAGGCTTGCTCACCAGGTCCCTGCACCAAGTGCTATGGCACCTCCCGATGATGTTCGGAGTGGTGAGGGAACTGAGCCCAATCGATATTGAGGCTCAACCTCATGTACACACGCAGAGATGCGGGTCGTGGGAAGGATTTCGAGTGCTACCAAGTATTGGCTCGCACGTCTTGATGTGCCCACGCTCTACTTAAGCACACACCCTAGCACAGCGAGGTGGCGGTTTGACCGTCTACTCTCGTGTGCCGTGAGGTAGTTGTGGTGGGCGCCTTAGCGACCTCACCCAACGCACTAAGTACTCTGGTAAACGTGTCGTCATGAGAGCGGTGATCCGACTCCTCGTGCGCACTTACCAAGTAGGAGTAGTTTTCAGACTGATTCATTTTTAATCGTATTAAATATAAATACCTACTTTAACCAATCATAAAATGTCATCTCTGTAGATAAAACTAATATGTATTGTGAGCGTATCTTTCTAGATACCTCGCGTAAGGAAGGAAGCTAGGCGTCATCCTTCCTAATGCGAACGCACCTATGTGCATCACATACGCAAGGGTGGGTCACATGTGAGCCACACCCAAGCGGTGGGTCTAATTACTTAAATTAAGTAATTGACCATCCCCTTAAGTACACAAAGTGCACTAAACGGGGACTGTGTAACATAAGGGCAACTTTAGCCCGTTACAAACCAACTCTTCAAATCTTCCACTTTTAGTTATGGCCAGCCCTGCATTGCCTACCCAAGACATTTTAGATCTTTTACTTGCAGTCATGGCGAGCTTTATATTGCCTACTCAGAACACTTTTGCGCTAGCGTTACCTGCTTTTGCCAGAGTTGCCCCACCACAAAAGCTTCGTACAGAATTATAAAAAATACTTTTAGAGTAGACCCCTTTATTTAGTAATCAATACGGAAGTTGGCGGTATATTTATGAAAAGGTGTGAAATAGGGAAGATTTACGCCTGTAGACAAAATTATATTTCTAGAGGTGTGTCCGTAGCATACATTGGGTAGGGCAATCATTTCCTTTTTTTTAGAATTTTTCATTGTTATTTGTTCAAGTTAGAAAATAGCATGGAGACGAAAAGTGTCCGAAGCAGCTCTCTTTCTGTCCTGCTACGCCCTTCCGCCCGCATTCTTCCCGTTGTCGCTGTTTTAGCTCTGTCATTCTCTTGGCTCTTCGCAATAGTAAACAAAACCGTTCCAGATCCTTACATGGTAATACTACTTCTGCATCATTGTCGCATGTGCTCCATTTTGACTATTTATTATTGCCATGACCACAGGATGAAATTTTTCACATTCCTCAGGCTCAAAAATATTGCAAGGGATTATACGGTGTGCATATTAGTAACTTACATCGCGCATAATTGATTACTAATTGATGTTGTGTCTGGTGACAGCGGAATGGGATCCCAAAATAACGACATTCCCGGGCTTGTACATAGTGTCGACCCTGTTTGCGAAAGCAGTCTTGACGTTTAGAATTGGCAATTCTTGCTCTGTCGCAGTCCTTCGTAGTATCAACGTCTTCTTTGCGTGGGGTAATATTGTCTTGTGCGTGCTGCTGAGACGCCACGTGGCTCCACAAGACTCAAACGCGCTGTTACATGCTCTTCGCATTACGATGTTCCCTCCCTTGTTTTTCTTTACTTTCCTGTATTACACGGACGGAGGATCAACTTTTTTTGTACTTTTGATGCTCTTTTTGGCGGAGCGAGTGGATTTGCTGCAGTATCCACCCGCTCGTGGAAGTTTCATACTCAGCGCCATGGCACGTGATGCAACTATTATATTTCATTTAGCATCATATGATCTAATTTTGATATTTGTGTGAAGCACAGAGTGGAGGTGTGGCCGTTCTTTTTCGTCAAACAAATATCGTATGGGTCGGTTTTGTTGCTGGCACGGTGGTCGTTCGCTGCGTTGAGCTTGCTCACTCTAAATTTATTTATGGGTATGTGATCGAGTTTTAAAAATTTAAAACATATTGTAATGAATTTAATTTTGTCATGTCAGGTCATTTAAGCAAGATACCGACCCGTTTTCTGTCACACAAAGGTCAGTCCATTAATGATACTACAAGGATCGGCTAACAATGCCTTTGTCTTTAGCACTCTTCGAGTGTTTCTCAACTTTATATCGGTTGTTTTTTCCAATTCCCCGTCTATTTTCCTGATCGCATGGCCGTTTGTCGTAATTGTGGTGAGCTTTCTTGGATTTCTTTTGTCAAATGGTGGCATCGTTGTAGGTGAGGTATTGAAACAACCGTAATACGATCCGTTGCCAACCTTGTGACTCTTCTGCAGGTGACAAATCGAACCACGAGGTGACTTTTCACGGTGCTCAGGTGCTTTATTTCGTTGTGGTGGCAGCATCTGGCTTTGGCTTTAGCCTTTTTGCATCAAGTCAGTTGCAGAAATTCCGAATGTCCGTCCAGCGCAATGCTGGTTCATTGAAGGGAATGATCTTTATATTTTTTGTCACCACAGCCACTATATTGGTCATTTCCCGCTTTAGTCCCGTGCACAAATTTATGTTGGCGGACAATCGACACTATACCTTTTACATTTGGCGAAGATTTTTTCGAAAACACAAGATTGCTAAGTATCTTCCCTTACCGCTTTACCTTGTTTGTGGGTGGCGCTGCTGGAATGAACTAGGTAAAAAACGCATATTTTGATATCCGTCATTCTTTACTCATAGTGCGTGGATGAAAATGTGTGTGCTTCAGCTCAGAGACGCTCACCGTTATGGACATTTATTTATGCACTCGCAGTTTGTTTGGTCCTCATTCCATCACCGCTTGTTGAGTACGTAATTATATGTTTTTGTGTGGACTAGAAGCTAAAGTTTTGGGCACCCAGGCCACGATATTACTGCATTCCGTTCACTATACTACATTTAAACACGAGCAAAGTACGTTTTGTAGCAACTGTTACGATTCACGACTAATATTTTTTATTTGGGAATTGTAGCTATCCACTTTTCATTTATGGACAGTAGTTGCTGCGTACGTGATAGTCAATGCGTTGACTCTGTATACATTCCTATATTTTCCGTACAAATGGGATGACGGATCCACGGCACGATTCATGTGGTAAGCATGAAGTAGTTGAGGTAATGCTGATTTCTTATTAATATGAATTCTAAGAAAATTAAAATTGACAATTTAATTTCTAATTTCAAAATTCAAATGAACTAAAGTTGACAATTCAATTCTCAGTTTCAAAAACTTGACGCTCAAGTCTAAATGATTTTTAAGGCAATCAATGCATGGGTGTCAACCGCTTCATCTTCATCGCTTCATCTTGCCGTGTCTTGTATGGCCATGCTAATAGTATACTCGACGTCACAATCCGCACACGATCGTGCCGTGAAACATCTCCCAACACCGGAAAGAGACGATCCAATTTTGCGTCACACGATGAAAATAATGAGAATGCAAAAGTCGGGAAAATTTCCGGACTGGATTCTTCACTACTGTTGCAAATATCTAGGCAAGCCATGGTGCGTCCGAACTTTTGGTAGATACCCCACGTTCGTCGTGCGCTCTTCTGAAGCATTCGAAGACGTCCAAAGACCCGATTTGATGCCTTTGATAAGAGTGTACTGGGCCAAGGAATTCTCGCCATCAGTGGACCACTGTGGTATCATCAACGCAAAACTGCAAGTCACTTGTTCACAGCTCAGATGATCCAGTATGCGATGGAAGAGGTTGCACCTAAGAAAGGCGAGGAGCTTGTGAAGCGACTTGATGAGATTTCTAAAATACGAACGATCGCGTTGTAAATATGAAGCGATTGCTTGATTTTATACTATCGATGTTTTTGCCAAAGTAGGGTTTGCTGTTGATTTGCATAGTTTCGAGTCGAATCAAAACACGGAATTAATAAAATCACTTGATCGAATGTCGATTCGAATGTTGGAAAGATTTTAGCAACCTATGTGGGTTTGAAAACTGCTGCGTTGGCTTCACGTTGGCGCCGAAAAGCAATTGGCAAAAGACATAAAGGTCGTGGATGATCTTGTGTTTAACGTAATTTATCGTTCAGTTTCGGAAAAAAATCGACAGGAGGAAATGAACGAAAGCTCTCGGAAAGACCTCATCTCCCTATTTATCGAAAAATTCGAAACCGGCTACACAAAAAGCGTATACACTGCGAAGGATTTGAAATTGATGCGTGACTTTGTTATAAGTTTCCTCGTAGCGGGGCGAGAAACCACCGCGACGACAATATCGTGGGTGGTTTTTATGCTTAATCAATATCCAAAAGTCCTCAAACGCATTCGGCAGGAAGTTAATGAAAAGCTTCCGAATCTCGCAAGTGGCAAGATGCACTTCCCAACATTAAAGGATCTTAAGCTGCTCGTCTACTTGGAAGCAGTTGTTCGATAAACTTGCGAATCTTTCCCGTTGTTGCCGTCTCTGGACGTTCAGCAACGCAAGATGTGCGTCTGTACGAGGGTACACTGATTAAGGCAGGAACGCGAGTGATCATGCCTCATTATGCCATGGGACGCATGTCGACTGTTTGAGGCCCTGATGCTTGTGAATTTAAACCAGAGCGCTGGATTGATTAGAAGTCGGGTAAAATAATGGTCGTGTCGTCATTCAAGTTCAGCACGTTACTAGGCGGACCACGCATTTTCTTGGGTAGAAAATTTGCTTTGGCAGAGGTGAACATTACACTGGCAAAGCTCTTAAGTCGATTCGACTTTCAGACAGTGAAGAGTCCGTTCGAGTTTTCGTATCAATCATCGATTTCATTGCAGATCAAAGGCCCACTTGATGTTGTCGTGACTCGACTTTAAAGTAATGTTACGTTGACAGGGTTACAATAGGGTTACCTAGATAAATAACTTAATCAAAGTCTCCATTATGCGTTTTGACCTTGTTCTTGGCTCGGCTCATAAAATGTCCATCCCGAAAATACATTCATTCTCGTCCACCAAGCAATTCTTATGCTACGGTCGTCATGGTGTCTACGTCGCTTGCGCTGTCTGTCCACCATGGCTATGCCCACTCCTCCATCTCCTTTTCGCCGTCTTCAATATGTCACGTCCGACACAATCGACCGTCGTCTTCTGCAAGGATTGACTGCTGCAGACGACGACTCGCGACCAGTAAACCTCATCCAAGACGAAGAGAGCGCGCGACATGTCCTCAAGATAATTGAAAAATTAGGCCCACATCATTTTCATGCTTGTGACACAGAAGTAGGACAGATTGACGTGAAAGCAGTGGGACCCGTAGGTAACGGATTTGTGACATGTCTGTCGCTGTACAGTGGACCCGAGGTAGACTTTGGAAATGGCCCTTATGTCTGGGTGGACAATTTAGACAGTGCTGAAGGAACGTTACAATATTTTAAATCTTTTTTGGAGAGTAAGCAGTATCTAAAAGTTTGGCACAACTATAGTTTTGATCGCCATGTGTTGTTTAACCATGGCATTAACGTCCAAGGTTTAGGAGGAGATACGATGCATATGGCTAGACTCTGGAATACAGCGCGGTTTCGAAGGGAAGGGTATTCTCTTGAGTCTCTTACGGCAGATTTGTTACTTCAAAGAAAGAAGCCGATGAAAGAACTGTTTGGGATTCCAAAGCTTAAAAAAGATGGGTCCAACGGCAAAGAGCGCTCCATGCCAACGATTGAGGAGCTACAGAGGTTTCCAGAATTTCGAAAACGTTGGATTCGGTATAGTGTTTATGATGCTGAGAGCACGTGGTTCTTGCATCGTGTCTTGCAAGACAAATTGGACCAGACGTTCTGGTCTGAAGATTTCCAAGAAGGCGAATCGATGGCTGGATCAATGTACGACTTTTATCGTCAATATATCGTTCCTTTTGGTGAATGCCTTACGGATATTGAGAGGAAAGGCATGCACGTCGATCTAAAATATCTAGCAGATGTTGAAAAACAGGCATTGGCTGACCGAGCGCGACTGGAAAAGTTTGTGCTATCTTGGGCGTCAAGGTACTGTGATGAAAGCGAACGATTAAATTTATACAGTGCTGCACAAAAGCAGCAGTTGCTGTTCGCGCCGTACTATGATACCAAAAAGAAATTAATTTTGTCAGCTGAACGCACGTTTGAAGTCGAAAATTCGGAAGGGTTCATTGAAGAAGGCAAGCAGAAAGCAAAGAAAAAGCGCAATATCACGATTCGCGGATTGGGCATCCGGCCGACACTCTTTACTGCGAGCGGGCTTCCAGCGGCTAGCGCAGAAGTATTGAAAGAACTTGCAGGAAATGTACGTGTTTGATCGACACCTGCTGCTACACGTTAGTAAAATACTAATTTGTAGTGATTTTTGACTGTGATTGCTGAAGCCAGAAGCTGATCCTCCAAAGTATGGCCGTGCATATGATCATTTTGATAATAACGAGGAGGGTGCTGCCGCTTGCGTCGCTCTCAAGGCGCTTTTCGACATTAGTAGTATCAATACGATGCTTAACAACTTTATCTTACCTCTCCAAGAGCTGGCAGACAGCAATAGCCGCGTGCATTGCTCGTTAAATCTTAACACTGATACAGGTCGCTTGTCATCACGAAAGCCAAATTTGCAGAATCAACCTGCAATGGGAAAAGACCGTTACAAAATTCGCGATGCTTTTACGGCTCCACCGGGTAAAAAGCTTATTGTCGCTGATTATTCGCAGCTGGAACTGCGGCTTATGGCTCATATTACGCAATGTAAAGCAATGATTGAGGCATTCAAGGCAGGCGGTGATTTTCATTCGCGTACGGCCATGGGAATGTATTCATATGTGGCAAAGGCAGTGGAAATGGGCGAAGCTCTTCTGGAATGGGATTTTTCGTGTGGCAAGAATCCTCCAGCTCCACTTCTAAAAGACAAGTACGGAGACGAGCGCAAGAAGGCGAAGGTTTTAAACTTTTCGATTGCTTACGGAAAAACTGCCTTTGGATTGGCCAAAGACTTTAATATATCTCGCAAGGAAGCTGCCGAGATGTTAAAAAAATGGTATGCTGACAGAAAAGAGGTGCGAAATTGGCAGGCAAGAGCGATGGAGATTGCGAGGGAATTTGGCTATACGCGGACGCTGCTAGGACGATACCGCCGACTTCCCGACGCGATGCTCATGGATGATACAATGGCCGCCAAAAAAGCCAGAGGCCATGCCGAGCGTGCTGCAATAAATACGCCAATTCAAGGAGCAGCTGCTGACGTGGTGATGCAGGCAATGCTACGTGTGCACCAAAACACGAGACTTAAGGAACTTGGGTGGGAAATGGTATCTCAAATTCACGACGAAATAATTGTCGAAGGTCCCGAAGAATCTGTCGACGAAGCAATAAAACTTGTCGTTCATTTGATGGAGAATCCGTTCGAAAAGCCTCTTTCCGTGGCTTTGGAGGTGGAGGCCAATGTTAACGAGTCCTGGTTTAAGGCAAAATAGAGAATTCTTTGTACCATCGTTTATGTGTGATTTCTCAATGTGTCTCTCCTTACCCCTTGCAAAGTGTATGTATTGACCCCCTGTGATCAAAACCTGACATACAACGAAGTTCGATGTGTCAGTATAATGTACGAGCAATATTTGCTTAACTGCTTGTTGCAGCTAATGCAGACCACAGCTGCGAGAAATTTAGGACTTTTAAATTTTAAATGTATAGTGATTAAATGGCCATGTCAGCCGCTCGTATTAAAGAGAGGCTCTTACTGACAAGCTGGTACGAAAAAGGACACAAAAAATTTGCAAAACGTCAACACGGTTTCTGATGTGGTGTGGCGATGCCAAAAGGTTTTTTTTTCTCTTAATTTGAATGTGAGACTTGTCGAAACTTATACGTATTCTATTATAATAATATGGGAGATAACCTTAGCACTAATTTTACTTATCCGGCCGAGATGTATACAAGCATCTGGATACGAGGTACAGTGTAGAAAATATTGGTGCCATGTATACGGAGTTTTGACCTCTAATATTGTAATTAGGCTAGAATTACTCGAGACGTCCAATATTAGGAATGGTACAGAAACGAGCCAAGTCAATTTTTTGCGACCACTCCAACATGGTGCCATTTGCTAAAACGCCCGTCATGAAAAGCAATCACCTGACCCCTGATACGATCGACGTCGTCCAAAGTACGCACGTATTACTAGGCTCCACGTGCTTCTTTGCGCTGGTGTTCCATATTGTAAATCGCCTATCCGACCGCTACGTCAGAGCCTACCGAGACTTTTCGATCCCCGAGCAGGGCGACTGGTGCTCACGGTACAGTGTCTCAATTGCTGATTGGTTACTGGGGTACAGTGCTCTGATGGCATGGCCTACTCTCTTTATAGGGTGAACTCAACGATTCACGCGCTTGTAGTTGCCACAGGAATGACCTACAGCTTCGTGCAGCAGAAGTGGGATGCACATTTCCTTCCAACACAGGAGATGCCATTGCAGTTGGCACACACGCTATTCTCCTTTTGTACGTGCCACGTCATTTTAGTGTCACTTTTACTGATGAGTTAGATGGTTATGTTTGGTGTAGCCTGTGGGTACTTTTTATTTGACCTAGTCGTGCTCGTATTGTGGCAAGTGCCACTCTGGCGAGTTTTCGTCATTCACCATGTTGTTGCCGTGTACGTTAAGCTTTACACAAACGGCTTACTCTTGCTAACTTTATTAAGTGCATTCGCTAGCCTGCCGTACTTAATTTACACGATGCATGCTGGCTGCGGGATGGATCTGTACTTGCTGCAACTATTCCTTATGGTCGAGTTTGCCGTCATTCCACTTAACATTACTACCGTCTTGGAGCAGTTGGGCTATGGACAGAGCAAGACCCATGAGTTTTTCTTCTACACGACGTACTTGTTTTGGTTCGTGGCGCGCGTACTATTGCCAATCTACAATGTGTACGTGCTCTGGACTAAAGTCATTCCGGACGCTGCTGTCGCGCCTATTTGCACGGTACCGGCAGCTTTTTGTGGTCACATTATCGCCGCATTCTGCGTTGGAGTCTTTGTCTTTGTGTGGACTCCTGACGTCTTGGCAAAGTGGCGAGTTCCCGTGCTGCAGATGGAAGAGTATCCGGATTACATGCTGACGATGCGCCAGTCGATGACTCCTCGCTCGAATCCAATTTTATCGCCGATGAATAGTATTGACAAATGGGGCACAAGCTATGGCACCGCGTCGGATGATTCACGGGAGTCTCAATGGTCTGTGAAGCTTATCGCCTGAGCAGAATAATGTGTGCTGCACGCTTCAAATGTGCTTCATGAACAACCTGCTTTCGTGGTGATCGAGAAACTTGGTTGCTAGAAAGTTGTATTTTTAATGATAGTGACTGTTAACCGAGCTTTGTGCTCAATTGATACCAGTGTATGTCTCGGCTTCTCCGAAGCTCCTATAGATCGAAAAATAAGAAGATGAAATATTGATATTTTATCTTAGTATTTCTTCAATGAATTAGGCAAAAAGGCGAAATGACAAAAAGATGACCACGAAATTTGAAATCGATCTATTCGATAATCGCCAAAAAGTGTATATGAACGAGAGAATAGATTGGCAGCAGTCCCTTTTAGATAGTTTATGAATCAACAACCTTTCGAAAGTTTCTTGGACAGCACGAAAAGTATAATTCCTGCAACCTGGAAGCGTAAATAGCGTTACAAAACATGCTTGATTATTAATTGGGGAACTTTCATCGCTCACACAACATCGTTGAGCACATTGAAGCTTTCGCTTGAGATGGATTCTGCCACAATTATTGCACTCAATTTTCGATTGAATAAGCTGCGCGAGCATAACGAACGATTTGGTGGCCGCTCACAGTTATGGTATACATAATGCCTGACATGATCCCGCGCTTCCAAACGTTTTATGATGCCCTCTTATTTGCCGTGGAAAGGAATAAATTAGTCCTACGCTTTTTCGCCGTATCAGGTACACAAATATATGCAAATATTCAAAACAGTAATATTTTCAAGAAATCACGAGTACAATTCTATAAACATATGGTATGGTGTCCACAATACCTAGTGCGATTGGAATGAAATCGTCCGTGTCCATCATCTCCACGCTCCACTTTGTCTTTCGGCGCTTCATATATTATACGCTTATCAATGCATTTATCTGTAGCGTTGCGCTGGGAAGCTTCGTGACTGTGTCGTCGCTGACTGGAAAAGGCCTACTTATTGTGCAAATTTATATTGCGACACTATTGCGAATACTGGCGCCGATTAAGTGGTTCGAGTGGATTGGAACGAAAAAGTCTCACATCAATGGAGCCAAACGAATTCATCTCACAAAGATTCAAATTCAATCCATTTACTGGCGTATTTTGTGGCTCGTAGTGACTACGGAAGGCATCTCTTTCTGGTTTGCGAAGCAGACGGCTGTGCCGATGCAATCACATTTGACCTGGAAGTCTTTTATGCTAGAGTACGCCTCCTTTATTCCCAAGTCGCTGGTATTTGAGATCATTTTTGACTATTTTCACTATGCAATGCATCGGATGTGCCACTACAGCTCTTGGCTGTATGTGCACGTCCACAAACAGCACCATCGCCACATTCACCCGTGTCCTCTGTCAACATATGAGCAAGACGGATTTGATTTATGCCTCACAAACGTTTTACCCTTTTGCCTTGCATGGACTCTTTGTTTTTCTTTCTCGGAAATTCAACTACATATGATATTTGCCTACAAGGCATATGTGGAAGTTGCTGGCCATTCTGGCTTGGAGATAAAAGGCTTTTCATTTCCACAGATGCCACTGCTCAATTATTTTACAAGCTTTGGTCTCCGCGTGCATGACCACGACCTGCATCACACAATTCAACGTTGGAATTTTGCCAAACGCTTTTCGCTTTGGGACAAGATCTTTGGGACATTTCGACCTGGCAAACAGCTTTTGGACGATCGACAATATTAACATCGTTATTTTAAATACATTTTTAGGATTAAGAGCGGATGAGTTTGGTCAATTGTCGTACATTTATCAGTAATTGAGCAATAAACAAGTTGAGATAAAGACGCGGCAAGGAATTGCAGCAGTGACAAGTAAAATCCTGAACATTTAGTTACTTCTATTTGCTGTCGAACAGAAGCTAGCTCAGGTATAATCTACGTGTAAGGAAATAGGTTATTAGAAGTTGCACAGATTCATACCCGACTAGCTAGGTATTTCTATTTCCTTTTTGAATGGCTGCTCATACGAATGGTATATTTATTGACGTCGGCGCTTTGTTGGTGGAGTTGTATACTCCTTTCTATCTGCGCAGCTCCTGATTTCCTCTTCGCTGGATGACTCGCCGTCACTAAATGAATCGTCTGATAAATTGGAATCGTTTGGTAAAATGAAAAGACCTGCGTCCTGCTTTTCTGAAATACGAGTCCTCTCCTCATTAATTTTCACCTTGTTGGCTTCATCCAGAGCACTTTTGTCTACTGATGGCTTTAATTGAAGAGATGAGAGGTTACACGCATACTGCATGGTCATCTCAGCAGCTTTACGATTGAAGAGCTCACGGTCTTGCTTAAAAATATCCGCCTGCGAAGTCGTCTAATTATTAAGAACACGAAAGTTTGGCAAATGTTCTAATCAATCGTACAATATCTGCCATCAGTCCGTCATCCGCATTAGGCTCTGCCATAAGCAAGCGAATTGTTGTTAGCAGTGTACTGATATTGACTGACGGTAGCCAGGAGCCCTACTTAAACAGCAAGGTCCAGTGATTACTAGTGCATTTTTATTTGAATCCTAATAAATAGAACAGTCGCTACCTTCGGCTGCATCTTTAATGTATCAAGACAAATTCTCCCACCGTCATCAATGTTTGGGTGATAAATACGCGTCAAAAAACGAACTTTTGGTGGCTCAAATGGGTATCTGCCAAATTAAAAAAATAATGCTGTAAAAGCGGTGGTAAGAGCGTATGGCATCGTTCACACGCAATCACAAACCGGTCAGGAATCTCAATCTCGAGCTGGAAAACGCCTTTTTCATACGGCGATCCGTCCGGACCCTTTATTTCTACCTAAAAATATTGAGCTTTACGTAAAATAAAACATGAAGTTTACTGCTTACGCGCTTCGAGGTGATCAATTTGATTGTCTTTGGGCCATGCGCTGACTCCTGCTGGGCACCATAGGAGTGAATGACAATAAAAAATTAAAATCATGAGCTAATTGTTGGTCGTTGAATTCTTAATTCGCACCGAACGGTGGATCGCTTTCCAGCATCGCGATTTCTTTACGCATGCGGCCACGCATCGCTGCCATGATGAAGGTTTTTAAAAGGTTATTATCCATTAAAATGCAGAATTGTTTCAAAAGCCATACCATTGGCTATATCTAAATTACTAATGGATCCATCTTTCTCATACATTAATGCCTGCTATAACTATGTTGAAAACAATCATACGCCCGATGCTACACCGATCATAGCCGCCAGATTGACAAGCAAATGCAAAAGAAAAGGCAAGAAAGCTAGCGGGGCCGCGTAAAAAATCCAAAATTCGAACACTTATGTTAGTCCAACCTGATAGTATGCACCATTTAATGAAGACATAAACGTACCTGCTTTTGGTATATAAAAGATCTTTACTACGTGCATGTAATGGGGGTTATCATTACATGAAATTAAAATCTAAAGGTTGTTAATTAATATATCATCTAAAGGGTAGATAATATTTGGAGAATGTTACTTTACATAGTAAATATTCGGAAAGCTTATCAATTGGTAATATAGGCCATTATATCTACTTGCTCCGCGGTCCAGTCAGCACTGGACGCGCGCAAAGAGAGAGACAAATTAGACTTTATTACGTGTTTTGTATTAGTATATAATTAAGTTAATTTAAAATAGATAGAAACAGAAGAACTTTATTACATTAAATTCAGCTTATTTTAACCCTCTTTAAAGCATGTGTTTTGAAGAGAGTCTTCCTCTTCACGTACTAGTGTACACTTCACTTACTAGTGTACACTTCACATACTAGTGTACACTTCACGTACCAGTGTGCACTTCACGTACTTGTGGAGGTGAGGTGACGTGTGGCACCACTTGCACTGAAGCAGTGCAAAGTGGACTTGTACTGAAGCAGTGCAAAGTGGACTTGTACTGAAGCAGTACAAGTCGGCAGTGCCCCGTTACACCTGGTAGCACTTTGTAGTCCGTTTAAGAACCACAGTTCTATCATCTAACATGGAAATACGCATCACGTTTTGCGTGATAGCTACTACTTTCTACGTGACATAGAAAGGAGTGCGGTCAAGCGAATGAGTTCGAACGTAGGGAATGGTGCCATCTTGGCCATGCTGTCCGGTTTGGACAGAGATGCCCTCCATTCAGCCATCCCCAAGTTCATACAACTTGAACTTGACGAAGCAAAGGAGAAAACAGCCTTGCTTCATCAGCAAGGCTCTCAACAGGCAGAACAGTTGAGATTGCAACATGTACAGACCCCTGTACCAGGGATGACGCACACGCGTCGTCCAGTAACCTTAAATATTGACATATCTAAAAGAAGAGGAGTCAAAGATTACTCCCTTGAAGGTGGTCTGTCGAATTGGCCGATGCTATAGAGGCTCGTAACATCGTCGACAAGCAAATGCAAGTCGCATTTGCTCAAATTTGGCAGATCGTGCCAAAACTTTGGCACCTGGCCTCAAGTTGCACGACCCATGTGTATTTGGCTCGCTAGGGGCTTTTAAAGCCCGGCTCAAACAGACGTTTGAACCACCAAGGGCTGAGTTCAGAGCTCGTTCAGAGCTTCTGAAACATAAGCAAGGCAAGCGTGATGCTCACGCTTATGCCTAGCATTTGCGACTCTTAGCGAGTTGTATCACGAACAATCCGGTTCAAGAATACACGTTTATTACGGTGTTCATGCGAGGTGTTACGGATAATCCCGTGAAGACCCATCTGTTCCGCATGGAACTGATACGCTTGAAGAAGCAATATCCGTTGCGGAACAGGAGGACTTTAGTTTGAGACAGGCTCAAGCTAGTTCGTTATCGTATCGTCCTCCGAGACGACAAGAGCTTAGAGTTCCAGAGCCTATGGACCTCTCTACGTCGAAAGCGAGACCTAGCTTTCAAGCAATAAGCGATTGCAGAGATGCAGTCGCTGTCAAAAGTTAGGTCACTACGCTCATCAGTGTAGTACTGCACGCCCAGTACCGAGGGGTACTGAACATAACTATGGACCGAATGCCAAAAAGGGAAACGGTCGCGGTTCCGACGTCGTTGCGAAATCGCAACAACGAGGCGGACCGCCAAAAAGCGGTCGGGACCAGTAGGGGCGCAACGCCCTACTGATCCAGGAACCTTAAGAAAATGCAAATATCTTGACAAAAGTTGCTCCAGACGCACAATCATTATGTGTCTCTGCACCTGGCGATGAGGTATCCCTCATCACCGTGAAGTTAAAAGTGACAAATGATTTGTCACTCTGAGCCCTACTGAACTGTGGGGCGTCGAATAACTTTATTAGTCGCCAGTCGCTAGAGGGTTGAAGGCTCAAATATGTTGAGCACGACATCTCCCAACGAGTATGCCGGTGCGTCTAGGGACAGGCGCATCGATAACAGTGATGAAACGCGTAGTGAAATTTCACTATAAGTTAAAGATTCACAGTACGATGATGATTTTATCGTACTGTTTTTAAATGACAAATTTGATGTCATCCTAGATTTACCTTGGCTCTGAAAATACGAGCCAAGGATCAGCTGGCAACATCGGTACGTAAAGATGCCTGCCACTTGTTCATCAGATGGTTATCTGATGAAAATCTTGGAGCGTCCACAAGCGTGTTGATGTACTACTAGTGAGTGCGATAGCCTCACTCACTTGTGGTACGGTCGTTAGTACGACTGCACAAGATCACAGTGTGATTACTCATCACACTGTGGAGTCAGCTGTCGGTGGCTGTGTGAATGCACATACAGCGCCGAAGGTCCACCACTCGGATTAGTCGAGTAGATTGAGAGATGTATGTACGCCTAGCGGGCAACATTCAACTAAAATAGCAGTAGCCCAAAAGAGACAACACGATGATCCTAAGTCGAGTAGAGAGTCGACCGTAGAGGACCCGACTGTGATAGCGCATTCAAAGTCGGAAGCTGTTGAGAGAATAAGTCCCCACGTACTTGAGGAGAAAGCTCCTAAATAGTTAATGTTAAAGTGACTAGACTTCAGCATCCCGAGGGATTACTCCCTTGGCAGCCTGTGGAAAGAGGGTCCAGGAAGAAACCGAGACGTTGAATGTCTTGGTTAATGACGGATCAAGAGTAGGCGCTTATACTCTTGATCTGTATGCGCCTCCAAAGTTAACATCGGAGATAACTCTATTACCAACCCTAGAATCTAAACGGTTCTTGAGAAATCTGCATTGTGGTAGAATCAAGCAGATCTGCTAACTCGTCACTGATAGCGAATACGTAACCGATTTTTGGTCAGCGGTAATTTTTGCAGAGAACGAACGGTTCTCAGCAGGTCATCGATGGATGAAAGTGTACTCGATGTGAAGACTCGGATTGAGAGATATACTACTCAATCCTGGAAGCCAGTTAAGACAAATCCTTTATACAAAGATTTGATTGAATTCGGGGATGTATTCCTTGAAGCAATTTCATGTGAGTTGCCTAAGGGATAAGGCACTCGACATGAGATCGAGCTCAAACCGGACTCGAAGTACTGTTTCATGAAGCAGTGGCCACTGCCTCGTGAACAAGTACTTGCGATCGATAAATTCGTTATCGATCGATTAAAAGCGGGCCATGCAAGGGAGTCAACCTCTTCCATAGCCCTCCAACCTCTGTGTACGAAAAGCCACAGGTTGGTGGCGGGTAGCTCACGCATTCAATAAATTAAACGTTGCAACGGTACCGGCTCAAATGCCGATACCATGAAAAGACGTTATCATTGATGGGATGTCAAAGACTACTATGTTTTTGTCATTGGATCTGATGGATGGATTCTATCAGATCCTTATGCGTGAACAAGATATCCCGTTCACAGCAGTAAGCACCTCAAGCGGTATGCTATGGGAGTGGCTAGTTATACGATAGGGACTTAGTAATGCCCCCGCGACGTTTAAGAGATGTGTAACCAAGAAGACATCATCAAAATAACTCAGTGCAAAATCCCCGCCGATATGTTGAGATCGGTAAAATAACTCGGTGCAAATTTCCGCCGATCTGTTAAGATCGGTCGAGTTATTTTGATGATGTCTTCGCTCATAGCAGGGAAAGTCAAACGCTAAAATACATCGTATTCACGTCCGAAAGGTTGTTACACTTATACGTAAGCACAAGTTGTACGCAAACCTCGAGAAGTGTATATATCCGCTGCATGCGAAATACCACTTTTCTGGGTGCATCGTCGGGAAAGACGACGTGCGCCCTGATCCCGAAAAGACCAAGGCAATTACCGACTGGCCAGTCCCAGTCGATGTCAAGGGACTTTAAAAGTTCCTTGGGCTAGCGGCGTACTTGCACAAGTACTTACGCAATTTATGCCGAGATGACAGTTGACCTCTCTCGTCTCTTGAAAAAAAGACGAGAAATGGTTATGGAACGCTGATTGTCAGCGTTTAATTTTGACATCAAGCAAGATTGATGCAATCATCCATCTTGGCGATTGCAGATCAAGACAGGCCATTCCATGTGGTCTGTGACGCCAGCTGTTTCGCAATCGGCTGTGCGTTAATGCAATACGATTTGGACGGCGCGGAGCGTGGCGTCTGTTACTAATTGTGTCACTGCAACCAGCTGAAGGCAATTACCCAGTGCATGACAAGGATCGCCATGCCAAGAAATATGCACTGGCTAAATTTAGGGTCTATCTCCGAGGAGATAGACCGTTCATCGTATATACGGACCATGCGTCATTACGCACGGCCGTAAACAGCCCACACCTCTCGCAAAGATAATGGCGAGGTGGCTATCCTTCTTCATGGAGTATAATGTCATCGTGGAATATAAATCAGGACGACTTAATGTCGTTGCTGATGCGTTGGCACGGTGACTGCGCACTCCAACAGGGAAAATAACCCCACTGTTGCAGCCCTCATATCAAGTGTTCCGTCGTCAACTTTGTTTGATGACATAAGAAACCCTCCACAGAAGATAAAGACCTTCTGCGTTTAATGAATCATATGATGAATCCATCCAGTAAACCTTTCAAAGATTTATCGGCTTTATATCGATCGTCATCAGATCGATACACAACACGCAACGGCTTACTGTACTACACAGCCGTTGCCAGCGACACTCCACGTGTCGTCGTCCGAACTCACAATAGTTTGCGCTTACGCATTATGTGTGAGTGTCACGATGTACCAACAAGTGGGCATTGTCGACGTGAGAAAACTTATCTCACAGTAAGTTACGACTTTTACTGACCCCGCCAGTATCAGTTCATGCGCAAGTACATTCATGCTTGCGAAGTGTTTCAACGGGTGAATCCTAGCCCTTCGTCCTGTGCACCTCTCCAATCTCTACCACTTCCGGCAGAATGCTGGCAGTCCTTATCTATGGACTTCGCCTTCGGATTTCCCGAAGACGATTACAAAAAGAATGGGATCCTCGTTTTTGTAGACAGATTCAGCAAGATAGACATCTTTTGCAAGACCCGAGTCAATCACGGCTCCGGGCTGTGCCCGTGTCTTTATC
The DNA here is from genome assembly GCF_004359215.1 of Bremia lactucae. Classification (NCBI taxonomy): domain Eukaryota; phylum Oomycota; class Peronosporomycetes; order Peronosporales; family Peronosporaceae; genus Bremia; species Bremia lactucae. The sequence goes on from NC_090619.1 coordinate 2,623,987, forward strand.
GACACGGTATTCAGACTCCACGGTTTACCCCTTTCTGAACTGATCTCCGATAGAGGTCCACGGTTTCACGGTGGAGTTTTGGCAATCCGTGTTCCGATCTCTATGAATACGGTGATTATGTCAACATCTGATCATCCAGAGACAGATGGTCTGACGGGCGCCTTTCAAGAGATACTTTCAGGTTACGTCCAATCGTATCCAAATTGGAGCGAGTCTTACCGATGGTCGAATTCGCCATCAACAATTCCGTGCATGCATCGACAACACGTACCCACCCAAATTAAGGGATCCTCTAGCTTAAGGGAGGAGGGGGGGGGACTCGCACGAGCAGAACCAACTCTGGCTCATGCTCAGCAGGCGTCCAAGTTTTCAACGACGCAAATGATGTCGATGGCGAAGCGATTGAGATCGAAAAAGAGAAAGATCTTATGGCAATGCGCACAAAAAGCACTTAAAAAGACAAAACAAATGAGTCAGCTTGGGAATTCTGCTGGCTCAAGAATCAGAAGTTCATTCCGTACAAGATTCCTTTGCTAACGCAGTGGACCGGCAGAAACGGAACGCAGACAAACATGGACGAGCAAACTCTTCCTTCATTTAAAACTAATGATCTATTACTACCGATTATTTGAATTTAATAATCCTTGGTACTGTCTACAGTAAACTTACGTAAGCATGTAGTCACTATGTGGGTAGTAGTAAACTACCACCCAAGTTCATTGGGCCATTCCGGTACTGCATCGCAGAGGCAATGCGTACACGATAGAATTGCCACGAAGGTTGCGAACGCATCCTACGTTTTACGTTGGTCGGCTCCGCCCGTACTATCAGTGCGCGGTTTCTTCTGCGGACGGATCTGACCACCACATTCTTAAAATCCCCAGAAGATTTTTGTTATCACGAACCAGACTCTCATGTTAAGTTTGGAGATTCTCATGCCGAATCCGAAGTTCCTCAAAATCGTGATGAGCTGACGACAGCTCGTCACGAAGAGCGTGATACTTCCGTTTTTACTCCAACATTGAGCACGCACTTTTCGAACGGTCTTCCAACCGTTCGATACAGTGGGTCGGCACCGTAGGTTCCAACGAGTGACGCTTACTGCGCTCGTGATCAAGACCCTCCTCCAATACATGGAGGTATTGGTCGAGTTTGTCGATATTCGACTCCAGATCCGACACATTGGTCGGATGTAATTATCTCTCCTCCACCACAACCATTGGTGGACTTCCACGGTGGTCAACGTTTCCTTGTGGAACGCATCGTTAACCGCGGTGATGTTAAGGGGCAGCAAACGAATTATCTGGTTCATTGGCGCAGTTATCCACCTTCTCATGGCAGCTGGGAGCCTTGGTCCCAGCTATTTGCTGAGTTGAGAACCTCGTCCGTCAGTTTGACGAGACCCATCCGATGGATCATAAGGTATATCGGAAAATACGCGCACCTGGCGCTTGTAAATTGATTGCAAAATGTCAATCGCATTGCGAATCTCGATAGAGATGCAAGCCCTTCTCAAGAATGACGAAAGGAAAAAAACATCCCCTTTCACTCGTTTCGTGTTGTCGACACAACACGGACAGGGATCACCCCACGTGAGGCATGAAAGTCCTGCCTCACAAGACAACCGATGCAGTATAAATCTTGCAATGGCTGGAGTTCATTTTTGAAACTTTACGCGACTTGCGTTAAGGTTTTGAAGCTAGGCTTCGCGTCCGATGTCTTTGACATTGCGAATAAACGCGTTCTAGGCTTGCATCAACGAGTTTTTATCTCGCTTGTTGTTGCCACTGTACCATCGATGCTTAAAAAACATCCAGATTGATATCTTCTTCAGCGCGAAAGTTTTTCGCGCTGGGATCAAGGCCATGTAGCTTTGTCGCAATAAATAAGGGAAATTTATTGTGAGGAGTAGTCTCTCCAGACAAGCTATTGACTAGCTGTTCGGGCAAAAGCCACGGCTTCTTCTCAGGGGAAAGACCAGATCTGTTATTGTCGTCACACCCACTGAAGAAGGGGTGCAACAACTACAACAAATTACGATGGCTTACGCCATCGTCATCACCACGCACAGGAACAAGTGCGGGTGACGGCATGGGAGACGGTGCTGGCGACGGGGAATCATCCTCATCGTCAGAACCAAACATACTATAGCGAATGCTTATAGCAGGTCTACCCGATTGAACCCCCTCATTCGAAGGCTCATAGTCAGCCGCCTGACGACAGGCAGGCGACTGTTTCGCTCTCCCCGAGCCGGCCATCTTCCGACTCGCATTCATAGTCGACCGTTAAAGAGGGGTCGTGAGACCGACCCCTCTTTGGGGAATACGTCACCTCCTACTTCCATTGAAGGTGACTGAGATATGTCATCTGTTGATGCTTATGCAGGTGATGGGTCCAAGTCACCTGCTACACCAGTTGTAGGTAACCTGTCCATCCTTTGCCCGCTCACTAGTGTCCCACCGATGCCGGAAAAAGGGAATGACGAAGATTTCCGTTTCATCCTCACTAGGCTTGTGAAGCCTGGATGAGTCGACTAATGGAATGTGGTATCGATCGTTGGTAATACCAATCAAACGAGCAAGGTTACCCTTAGAGGGCAATCAAGGCTTTTTTCCGGGACCGAGTCGCAACGTATTGTGATCCCTCTTTAGTTGACTCATAATAACGTTAATACTGACATGGCTCTCGGAGTGCAGGTCATGCCCTTAAAATCCTCATGAAGGACGCTTATCTCTTACCAGGTTCATCGATGGATTTAGAACCTCCAATTCTTTTACGAGGGCGGGAAGCGCTCGCTCTGATGAACCCTCTGTCGAGGAGGATGGGTCTCGTCGTACTGCTAAGCAAGACCCGGCACGTCAATCATTAGTTGAAAACGAGGTTCCCAACTAGCATGCGAGGGTGGATACCGTCGACAACGAACGAGAAAACTCGTTGGAACCCCCTTATCCTCACAATGGTTCCAGAGGGTTCAGCAAGAATATGCTTCTCAGCACTCGAATCCGTCAATGGATGTGGATGGGGAGGAAAAATAGGATACACCTCGTTTGACGAACCCGAATCAACGTCGTGATTTGGATCACACACTTCACTAATGAGGGATGAAAGTGCTCGCGAGCGATCCCTTCGCCGCGAGTTAGCGGTGACGGTTGATGTTGTTTCTCGTGACCAGTTGAGAAATTGTGCGCATGTTGCGACTAATCAACTGGCAAACGAAAGGACACATCAGGCGTGCTGGTGACAGCTCGTCAGACGGTCTCTTTCTTGGAAGAAAGAGTGAAACGTCTGGTTCATGAGAATCAGACTCTGTCCTAGAAACTATACGGCTTTGGCTCGGGACCATGAGGCTTTAGCTCGAGACCATCGGGTTTTGATGGACCCCCTAAAATGTTCCGGTATAATTCGGAATCGGGAAGCTCGTACTGATGTACGGGCGTACTACATCGTCAAGCAACATAGTTCACAGTACGGGCCGATATACCTGAACAGTAATTCTTTTCTGCCTACATTCGTCACTACACTTTTCAGTAGTTCTCCGTAGACAGTAGGACAAGGTCGTTAAAATTAAAATGAAATAATGTGTGCTTTTCTAATTTTGTCAAAGTTTCGTTTCTATCGATCCACCGCACCAGCGATGGAATCCTTTACGAAACGGACCACTTTTTCTCTAGCCAGCAGAAAATCACCTGCTGACTCAGTTTTATTTTTGTTTTCAGTGCGACCGGTTCGCACTGAGAAATTATCAATCTCCTCATTATTGAGAGTGTTATCGGTCTCATTAATAATAATGTTTTCGATGCTGAGTCTTTCAGCATCGTTGTCAAAGTCAGTAATAGCATTATTGTTATTACTGAGCTTGTCCACTTCAATGTTAATTAAATCAACATTGGTATCCTTCGCATTACCCTTACGGCCACTGCGTGATGAGCAAGAGCTAGAAAGTTCTTTGAGCGAGTACCCCTTCTGAATAAGAGCCACTCTTAAACAAGGCGTGTGGACTTGGATGGCGTAAGCCGTTCACGAAATACGGTGTATGCTTTGTAGAAGCATGCATCGAATTAGAGATGGCAAAATCAAATTCTACCATCGGCAAGAACTCGCTCTAACTCGTAAAAGAGTGAGCGTATCCGCGAAGTATCTTTTCGAAGATACAGTTTGCAAGCTCCGTCTGACCGTCTGCTTTACGATATTCAGGAGTTGACATTTTCAACGGATTCTTAATTGATTTGAACAAAGTTTGCCAAAATCCCGCCGTAAACCTAGGGTCTCGATATGAGACCAGTTCACAGGGTAACCTATGGAGTCGAAATATCGTGACAACAAAGACACGAGCACAGCCTTTGGCTGTGATTGACTCCGGTACTGCAGCAAGATGTACCATTTTGCTGAAACGATCAACAAAAACAAGAATACCATATTCTTATGTTCGTCGTCGAAAAAACCGAAGACGAAGTCCATGGATACGGACTACCAACACTCTGCCGGAACAGGCAGAGGTTGTAACGAAGCACGGGATGAAGCAGTGGGCTAACCTGTTGAAAAACTTTGCAGGCACGTATTTACTTGCGGACGAACTCATACTGGCGTGGCCAGTAGAAGTCGCAACTTATCGTGAGATAAGTCTTCTCACGTCCACGATGACCACTTGTTGGTGCATCGTGGCACTCATACATGATGCGTAAACGCAAAATATCATGGGTAAGGATGACGATACGAGATGTGGCGCCAGCAATGGCTTTGTAATACAGTATCCCATTGCGTGTTGTGTATCGATCTGTTGAGGATCTATACAATTTAGGAAATTTTATAAGGATTGTTGGGATAATTTTTTAAGGTAATTCATTAGTTCTTTAAGATCCTTATCTTTTTCATACTCTCTTATAATGTCGTCGAGTAGTGTTGACGACGGAACACTTATTGTTGCAACAGTGACCTTCTGTTCGCTTGCGCAGCCGGCTCAAAATCGGTCCGGCGCGAAAAGGTATCAGTGACGACGTTAAGACGTCCTGATTATAACTCCACGAAGGAAGTTATACACCGCGAAAAAAGACAATCATTTCGCCATTCTTTGCGAGAAGTGTGGACTCCGTGCGTGAAGAAGCATGATCCGTATATACAATGAACGGTCTATCTCCCAAGAGATAGACTTTAAACTTCACCAGTGCATAATTCATGGCAAATAGTTCCTTGTCATGCACTGGGTAATTGTTGCGTTCAGCTGGTTTAAGCTTACGCGATTGATAACAGACGTTGCACTCTGCGCCGTCTGTATACGCACAGCCGATTGCAAATCGCTGGCGTCACAGACATAAAATGGTCGGTCTTGGTCAGCAATCGCCCGGACTAGCGATTGCATCAAGATTTGCTTGATACACTTGAACGCTGATAATCAGCGTTCCATGACAAACCTCGCTCATCAAGTTACAAACGATTGCAAAAATGTAATCGTTGTCAAAAGACGGACCACTACGCCTATGAGTGTAGTGCCCCACGGCCAGTGCCTAGAAACACTGAGCGAAAGACCGACCTCTCGCTAGGAATGGCGGAGGACACGGATCCGAAACTGTTGCGAAATCGCAAAGGCGAGGCGGATCGTCAGAATTCGGTAGGGTCAGTAGGTGCGGAGCGCCTTACAAATCCAGCAACATCAAAAGTATTTGCAGGCCATTGGACGAACGTTGTGTGTAACTACCCCAGGAATGAGGTTAACCTCATCTCCTTTAAGATAAAAGTGTCAAATTATTTGCCACTTAAGTCCCTGATTGATTCTGGGACGTCGAATAGTTCTATTAGACGCCAATCGCTAGAACTCAAATTTATTGAGCGCAATTTCCAGGATGATAGTGCGCCTAGCAACAGGTGCATCTGTAACAGTAAGAAACGTGTAGTTGGTATCCAATACACGTTGAAGGGTAAACAGTACGACGATGGTTTTATCGTACTAGATTTGGATGACAAATTTGATGTCGTCCTTGGATTACCGTGGCTCAGAAAGTACGAGCCATGTATAAAGTGGCAGTATCAGCCGTGATGATGCCTGTCTCTTGTTCATCAGATGGCCAAATGATGAACGTATTGGAGCGTCCACAAGCGTATGGATATCCTACGAGTGAGTGCAATGGCCTCATTTGTGGGTCGGTCGTTTGCATGACTGCACAAGACTTCAGTGTGGATAACCAACACACTATGGAGTTAGATCTGTGTGCAGAAGCACAGGCAGCGACCAAGTTCGACCACTCGAATAATTTTTGTGGTATAGTACGTAACAAGGATGCTTGCTTGAAAAGCAACTTCCAAGTATGTTTAAAACGCCCGTCTATAAGAGACAGTGCGAAAGTTCTAGACGACTGGAGAGTCAATCGTAGAGGATCTAGCTGTGGTAGCGCAATCAAAGCTAGAGACGATTGGGGTGCATAATCCCTAAATTAAACTTGAGACATTAAATTCCCAAGAATTTGTGAGAAAAAGTCCCTGGAAACCTGTGGTCAAAGATTCCCAGGTACCTTGCTAATAAGTTCCAAAGATGAAACTGAAACAAAAATTGTCTTGGTGAACATTGTATCAAGTGTAGGCGCTTATCATTTGATTTGAATTTAATAGCGCCTTCGAAGCCCTTTATGTAAGAATTTAGAAGATCCTAAGGTTGACTTTCCTGAATCAGTACCGTGCGATATGCCTAAGTATAAATGCACTCAACACGAAATCAACCTAATCCCAGGTTCGAAATACTGTGTCATAAAGCAGTGGCCACTGCCTCGTGAACAAGTACTCGCGACCGATAAATTTGTTATCGATCGATCAAAAGCGGGCCATGTAAGGCCACAGGAGGGTGGCAGATAGTGCACGCATTCAATAAATTGAACCACTTTACATTATTTTCAACAAAGTACTGTCATTTTGGCGTAATTGCGTGAGTACTTGTTCAGGTACGCCGCTAAGCCGAGGGACTTTCGAAGCCCCTTTACATCGACTCACACAAAAGGTGAATCGGTGATCGCCTTGATCTTTTCTGGATCCGGCCGTACACCATTTTTACACACGATGCACCTAAGAAGTGGTATTTCGCTTGCAGCAAATATATACACTTCTTGAGATTTGCGTACAACTTATGCTTACGCGTAAGTGTAAGAACCTTTCGGACGTGGGTACGATGTATTTCAAAGTCCGACCTTTCATTCAAGGCTCTGCTACGGGCGAAGACATCATCAAAATAATTCGGTGCATAATTTCCGCCGATCTCAACAGATCGGCGGGGATTTTCCACCGAGTTATTTTGACGATGTCTTTTTGGTTACACATCTCTTAAACGTCGCGGGGGCATTACTAAGTCCCTATCGTATAACTAGCCACTCCCATAGCATACCGCTTGAGGTGCTTACTGCTGTGAACGGGATATCTTGTTCACGCATAAGGATCTGATAGAATCCATCCATCAGATCCATTGACCAAAACATAATAGTCTATGACATCCCATCAATGATAACGTCTTTTCGTGGTATCGGCATTTGAGCTGGTACCGTTGCAACGTACATACGAGAGATCCATGCGTTCTGGACCTCCGTTCTCTTGTCGTCTTCGAGGGCGATAAGCTCCATAGTGGACGAAAGCCTGTTTCATGCTGAAGTCCTCCTGTGCCGCAACAGAGATTGCTTGGTCAAGCGTCTCTAATTCGAATTGGAGCAGTGGGTCTTGACAGGATCGTCTGTAAGACCCTTGATGAACCCAGTAACCTGTGTGTGTTCATCAATCGGTTAATTGACGATACAACTGACCAGGTATCGTGTATGTTGAGCAAAAGCGTGAAGGTCACGCTTGCCCTGCTTCAATTCCAGGAGCTCGGCTCAAACTCCGAGTTCGGCACGTGGCGGTTCTTAAATACCTCATACGACCCAAAGACTAATGGGTCGTGAAGCTTGGGCCCTAATGCCCAAGATTTGGTACGTCCGGCAAGTTGCAGACGCCAATTTTCATTTTTGCCGTATCATCATTGATACGGCGAGCTTCTATGGCGTCGCCTGATTCGACGAACCATCTTAAAAGGGAGTCGCCTTCGACTGCCTGAAACTTAGAGATTTCGATCTTTGAGCTTTTGGGTCGACGCGGAAGCGTCGGCCCATTAGCAGCATATACATGCTGCTGTCTCAACAGCTCTAACTCTTGAGCACCATGTTCTCTTAACACCTCTGTGTGTTGAGAGCCTTGCTGGTGAGGCAAGGCATGTTTGTCTCAGGCCCCGTCGAGTTTTTGTTGTATAAACTCGGCTATGGCCGCATGCTGCCATCTCTCCCCAGAGTAAACAGCATTGCGCCAACGGCTCGCATGCCTACGATTGAACTCATTCGTTCAATCGCTCTCCATTTGAGGTTACTCAAATGAATAAACCGTTCACGCGTGGCGTGATCGCGTTCTTGAGGGGCTGGAAGGCTTCCCCCTTCTTCATCCATCATGTCCATGTAGAAACTTCACGTACACAAAGGTACAGAGAAAGGTTTCTTATGAAGCTAAGGGTCTTTAGCTTAAAGGTCTAGACTAAGGCTTTAGAATAGAGAAAAATCAAAACTGTATTTATATATTTAATTTGCTACGTAACGATCATGGCGCCTCCTTGCGCACCGCACAATCGTGTCTTATACCGATTGGTGGGGTTGATTTAGACTTAAATCAACCAATCAATAGAGCTAATGTCTTATTGCATCTATATTACCAAATTTAGTAACATTGAAAGTAATTAATTCAAAATTAATAACGATAATAATTTTGTACTTCTTTAATAATTTCCTCTCATTAAAAACAATATTTATTATTCCTCTTAGAGGAAAAAATACTTATGTAAACCATTACAAAGGTTCTTGTCGTCCCTTGATGACAGTCCGATATGTCATCTTTCACGATGCCCTTAGTTATACTCACGAGGTTGCCACATTCATAGCATGTATTAAGCCTGTCCTTTTTCAGAATCTAGTCTGTTAATGCTTCGTCAGCAACACCATCAACGGGCGATAATTTGTTTTGTTCAATAAGCTATCAATGTAACGATATGAGGGGGTAAAATTGACCAAATTAAAATAAATATTACACAGCTTATAGAAAAGCAAGGTTTAATTATCAGGTTGGTCACGAAAGCTAAGTTGGCAAAAGTAGCGATCTTACAGAATGGACGAATTTGAGCAGCTCCAGCTCCTCGGTCAGGGAGGCTATGCTAGGTGTGTACGACAAAATCTGGTGCATGTATATGCGTGATCAAATATAAACATCATTCTAATCAAGAAGACTCGCTTTACCATCCATCAGAGTCTATCTTGTCCGACATAGCAATTCACGCAAGCTATATGGTAATGTTTTTATAATGTTTTTTATCATTACAATTAATATCAAGTCCCGAATTTATCGATAAAGAGTGCAATTATATTTAACTAATGGATAACAGCGTTGAAGCGAATCATGAAATCCAAAATTGTCACAAAACAACAGAAAATGCGTCTGGAAACAGAACGCTCAATTTTGCTTGAAAGTAAAAGCCCATTTCTGTGTCAAGGCATTCAATTTTTAGAATCGACCGATGAAGTGTGTATTATACAGGAGTACGTTGAAGGACGAGCGCTATACGAGTGCGTTTGGAAGTACAGCGACAAGGGAAGGTTTCCGGAGCACGTCGCCAAATTTTTCGCAGCGCAACTGGTTCTAGCACTTAGAGATTTACATACCCAAGGATATATTCATCGTGACTTCAAAAGTGGAAATGTGATCGTAGAAAAGTGTGGCTTTATTAAATTGGTTGACTTTGGTCTCTCAAAAAAGGCCTCTGTGGCTGGAAATAGAACGCAGTCGCTTTGTGGTACGCACTACATAATGGCACCAGAGGTATTCAACAAGAAAACGTACAACTTGTCCATTGACTGGTGGTATGTAGATTTTTATTTTTAGAAAATGAATTGGTCTCAATTGACTTGGTGTTTGCTGTAGGAGCCTGGGCGTTGTTGTCTATGAAATGGTAGTAGGACATCCGCCGTGGGAGTATCTATGTCCAACAAATACTACAATCGATGAGTACTTCCGAAGCATCGAATGCAAAGCAAAGTCACTCTTTCGAGCAACGGACGAAAACATTACAGATACTTTAAGCTGTTTTAGCCCTGAGTTGAAAACTCTAATCTGGTAACTTTGTATACTGTTCAAAGGAAATTTCCTAATATTTTTGTGTGCTATGTCACTGTTAGTGCACTTCTACAGACAAATCCTCGTGAGAGGCTTGGAAAGAACGGGGCAGCGGAGGTACACAGTTTCAATATCACATTGTTTGCCTTAACAAATGCAAAAAGGTTGCATTTGATCCAGGTAATGAAGCATAGTTGGTTTTATGATATCGACTGGCTACGGCTTGAATCAAAAGAGGATCGGATAACTGTACCGTACGACTATTATAATGATTATAATGTCCTGCATGCGCGGACTCCTTCCCGCCAATACAAGGCTAGAGAGAGCATCTCTAGTGCAGAGAGCATCGACTCCGACCAAAATGCCAAGTATTTTGCTGACTTCTAAATGTATCCAAATCAAAGTAAATTGCACTATGGACAGATGACGTTCACGACGACAGACATTTTTCTAAATAAGTTGTCTAATTTTTTTTACTAGCCCTCCTTACTTGTAGCCTTTTGATTGTCATTCACGGCCTTTATATTCGTCAACAATATGAGCCAAGCAAGGATTGAAAGTGTAGCTACCGCCCATAAGTCCAAACAGCTGATACTATCAAAACATGTATCAGATCTATCACGTGTGACCATACCAAGCTCATATTCTTAAAACTACATAAAGTTTATAGAGAAGTCAATGTGTCGCAGCATTTAAGTAACGGTTGATGAAGTTCTAAAGCATGTAAACCTAAACCTGGATATTAATCGTATATTTATTCATGCGAGAATTTGTAGCCGAAGAACAAAAAAATCACTGGCAATGAGGTGCTTCTTTATTATAACTCGTCATTCAATTTACTCTTCGACAAAAAGTAGTTATAATCAAGAAGCAGCCGGTGGTGCGTAAAGAAACACTCGAGATTGTTAATTGCTCGCATACTAAATGCAGCAGTCTAGCTAATGTACGGATTTGTTACTCTGAATATTGTATTTTCTCCCAAAAAGTTGAGCTATTCATTGGATACAGATACAAATTAGAATATGGCGCCGTAGCTTTTCTTTAAATTTGAAACCCAGCAGCAATAATGGTCACATTTTAGTTTTTGACGAATCATCACATAGCATTTCAATTTCGTTCGAGGAAATCACACCAGGCCAGCGCAAATGGCGGAGGCCATTTGGCAGGGCTTCCATGTGTGGAGCTTCCTTCTTGCGCTGGCTGTTGTTATCAAGTGGACATTCTAGCGCAGGCCTCTTGTGTCAGATAGGAATTAAGTGTTAGTTGTGTGAGGATGCCGTTGTGTATTAAGAAGTGAGTAGCTCTCTAGCTAACTACTTCCATGCTTCCTTCCTTATAACCACCCGTGCAATTCAGCGCTTCCTATCCTAAGATCCTAAAAGGGTCGACCGAAACGCGATTGAAACTGCGGTTACACTAGTGTAACCTCCGATTCCAACACTACCTCTCGGTCGTCGCCTCCTAAGCCTTCCAATAACTTGAAAAATTCGCGCAGCTCGGCCATCCTGGGCGCCGGCATTGCCTTCGTAAGAAGGTCTGCAATCATCAGGCGTGATTCCACGTACTCGGACTTTGCTATGCCCTTTCTCGCAAAGTCGCAGACGAATTTGACACGAATGTCAACATGCTTAGCGCTCTCCATGCTATCCTCTGACTCCAGCAGCCTTATAGCAGCTTGGTTGTCCATGAACATTGCCATAGGCTCCGCTACCTCGAATTGCGGCTTCCGCAAAAGCTCCCGCAGTCCGAGTAACTCTCGACCGACGTGTGAAGCAGAAGTAAATTCTGCTTCCATTGAAGAAAGCGAGACTCCAGTCTGTTTCTTGCACATCCACTGGATAATCGCCCCGTCCATCGTGATTACTCCGCCGGTGGCAGACTTCCTATCGCTTTTGCCTGCCGCGAAGTCCGCATCACTCCAACTTTCAATACTGACCTGGCTGTTTTTAGTTTCCTTGATACTAATATCAAGCTTGAGGCCCTTAGGGGCCTTCAAAACCTCGCTATTCCTTCGCCATCTTCCAGTCGCCATCGATGGCTGATGAGTGTGTCGTGTCGCTTTGTGGACGGCGAAACTAATGTCGGGCCTCGTGCACCTGGCAAACCATAGCAAACTCCACCTAAAATGACTGAAAAAGTCGTATCGTAAGTTCCCTCGAGTTCCCGTATTCTGCAATAGTTGCGTTTCCTGAGGCTCAACTTCGTTGCTCTCTTCCCCAATCGGGGTTCTCACGCCATTAGCACTCTCGAGACCGTACTGTTCCAGAATCTCCTCGATAGCAGCCTGCTGATCTAGCGTGTACGTGTAGTTATCCAACTCGTCGTGTGTCACACGCATTTCCAAGAATTTCCGTACTTCGCCTAGGTCCTTGATGGACAAAACACTCATTTTTTCGAGAAACGCTTCCATTAAGCCGCCATTAGACGCAGTGACTAGAAGGTCGTCGACGTAGACGCCTACAACAGTCATCTCGCCTCCTTGTCACTTGTAGTATAGATACATATCCGTTACGCAGCGCGTAAAGCCAATTTAAACGAGCTTAGCGTGCAGCAATTAGCTCCATAGCCTCCCCGCTTGCTTTTAGTCATATAGTGATTTTTTTCAATCTGAGTGCCAGTTTAGTGCAACTGTCTACGCCAAATGCAGTCAGCACACCTTTTGGAAATACCATTCCCTTTGGGATCGCCAGATAAATTTCCAAGTGCTTTTCCTTCTCTGCCTTCACGTAGGCATTATGAATATCGCCGTGTCTAGCTGCACGCGCCATCGCCTCGCGAGTACCAAGACCATCTTTACGGCGCTCAATTCCGTCACTGCTGCGAAAGTCAGACTGTTATCTACACCAAACAACTGCTCGTTACCACAGGCCACGAGCCTGGCCTTGTAACGTTCAATAGCTCCGTCGGCGTCCGTTTTAGTCTTTAACACCCACTTTGTATGCAGTACGTGACTCCCAATCGGTGGGGTCACTAATGTCCATACTCCATTTTCTTCAAGTGCCGTCAGCTCGTCGAGCATCGCCACGGTCCACTTTTTCTTTAATCCGCTCTTCATAGCTTGCCCGTGGTTTTTCGGGTCCGGCACCCAAACACTGTTCACTATGTCCGGGGCGGGACCTCCCAGATTCTCATTGGCTGATGGCTGTGCTGAGATAGCAGGTTCCTTTTTGGACGCTGACCTCGTCTGATGTATTTCTCGCGTCCAGCTGCTCTTCTTTTTGGGTTTCTTATTCCGAGTCGTCGTTTCACCGCCGGCAGCCGCGCCTTCGGCATCAAATTTCGCCTCCTCCGAGTCTTCGAGATGTACGCGCCTCAACTGCTAATTCTGCACGTTCGTGAGTCTCCACGTTCCTGACATGCTGTGTAACGACTACCACTTTGTCGTTCGGGATGTATACTCTGTATCCCTTCATCTCGTCGCTCCGACCAATGATTAGTGCGGGCTTGCCGCGCTCGCCTAAGGACTTGTTTTTTGCGTATCTGTGCACAGTGCACGGTGATCCAAACACCAGAATGTCACCCAAATCGGGGCTGTTCTTCGTGAGCATATGCAGCGGTGACTTACCTCCGGGGTTACCTTTACTTGGACTCCTGTTCAGAATATAGGCCGCGTTCTCAGCAGCGTCCCCTCAGAAACTCAATGGCAGACCACACGCAAACAGCATGCTGCGTACTATATTCATTTCAGTACGGTGCATCCTCTCAGCCTTACCGTCGCTTGCTTGATTTCTCGGCTCGCTTATTTGTCTTGCGATACCGCTATCCTTACAAAACAAGTCAAGTGCCTGGTATTCTCATCCGCCGTCCGTGCGCAGCACGTGAATACGGACATTAAAACGCCTCTCAAAGAAAGCCATAAAGTGCTTGAACCTTTGTGCCGCCGCGTCTTTTGTCTTCGCCAAGAAGACTCTGCAGTACTTTGTGCAATGATCGATGAAGTTGATCATGTACCGATTTCCCAGTCTATCACGCGGAGTCATGGAACCTTTCAGGTCCGAGCAGATTACGCCCCAATGACGTCTATAGGCGAATTTTTTCCACTATTTTCCTGAGCTTGCTTATTTTTGGTCTACTTGCCCTGAGCACAGGCCATACATTTAGCACGCTTCTCATCAGTTATAGAAATCCCAGAAGTCGGGTCCTTAGCCATCTTGAGTATGCTGTCGTAGTTCAGGTGCCCTAGTCGACGATAAAAGTGCATTAATGTTCCTGTATGTACGTCTGATCCGACATCGTCCTGGTCTTCCGCCAGCACCGTCCTCGCATTCTTTTGTCCGTCTGCACGAATTACAGTCTGAAGTTAGTCGCAAACTTGACCTTCAAGGTATTTGTTGACCGATGTAGGTTGTCGCGTCTCCCCACCTCAAAAACTGCGGTTCCTCCAGCCATACGTGCAAATACGCGGTGCGAGCCTATATACTCAATCTTAAACCCCTTTTTTTCCAAAATGCCATAAGAGATAATGTTCCTCTCCAAATTATCTGCCTACTGCACGTCCAGCAGTCGCACTTTAATCCTTTTTCCCAAAACCGTAGTTTCCAGCATCACGCTGCCACGTTTGGTCACTCGCAGTGCTCCGCCGTCCGCGGTCACGCACTGACTTTCAAAGTCCTCCGGACTTTCCAGCAGCTGCTCATCGTTTACCAGATGACGACTGGATCCCGTATCCAAGATCCACACTCCTTTTTCTGCTGCTTCATCGCCTATAGTGATTACAAAATCCGCATCACCACCCTGGCTCCTTTCCTTTTTCTTTCTCTTGCACGCCGATTTTAGATGCCCTTGTTGGCCACATCTAAAGCACTTTCGCGTGTCCACCTTTCCTTCGTGAACGTCATTTACAACGTCACACCCGAGTTGTTTCCCGCGAATCTCGATCTCCGTTGAGTGGGCGAAATGCGCCAGTTCTTCCGCTTGGCACAAGTAATCCGTGCGTCCCATATTAAGCCGCGATAACATCGATACACGCATCGCTGGATCTGCATAGTGCACAATGTTGTTTAGCACCAAATTATCCGCGCCACCACACGCTTCGCTGACCGCTATCAGGTATAGGTAGTGCTCCGTCCAACTACGTTTCACGCCCTTCGAGGCCGTGAACATCTTCATACTCTGCGCAGGAGTAATCTTGGTTGCGAAGGTATGCAGCATGCGCTGCATGGCGTGCTCTGGTGTAGGCTCCTCCAACCACCAGGCCTCAACTTGTTGATTGTAGTATCTCTCCGCCATTCCGGCAAGATAGTGTCCGAGGATACCCACTTTCACGTCCTCTGTTCAATGAAATCTGCACGCACGTTCCGCGAACTGGATTTGCCGTACAAACTTCTTTCTTCACGATAAAAAACCGCTGCCAAGTTCCTGGTAGAGCTCTTTGCCATCGAAATGGTGTATCCCGAGCTTACGCTGACGCGTATCTGGAAGACGTGGAAAGTTGTTTAGAGGTGCCTGCGTGCCCTGAGGCATAGTGGGTGCCCTGACAGGCTGCTGATAGACAGGATGCGGCACGTAGTGCTGCGGCAGCTCTGGCTGAGTGCTTGGGCCATTTCCACATTCGTCGCAGCATTCCCGAACCCGTGCTCACGTTGCTTCACGCCAAAATACGTAGCCGGTGAAATTGGCTGCTGTCGCCGTGGTGGAGGCGTCTGGTCAACGTCATCCGATCCATAGCCCTCCCGAGTCCCAAGGCTGACTTAAACACGCTTGATTTACGTCCCGTGAAACGCTCCTTCTCATATTGTCGCTGCTGCGACGCCTCCAGGCGCCCGTGAGGAGATCCAGGAGTTTGTCCTGCGTGTCCACCGGCTTAGCCGGCTTCTTGACTTCATCTTTACCTCCATTGTGGCCGTCGTCCTGTTCCTGGTCGACCTTGGCTTTCGGAGTGTCTGGAGCTTCGCTCCCGGCGACGGTGTGAACTGTTCGGTTCATAACCTGTTAGTTGTGTGAGGATGCCGTTGTGTATTAAGAAGTGAGTTCTCTAGCTAATTATTTACATGCATTTTTCCTTATAACTACCCGTGCAATTCAGCGCTTCCCATCCTAAGATCCTAAGAGGGTCGGCCGAACCGCGATTAAAACTGCGGTTACACTAGTGTAACCTCCGATTCCAACATTAAGTGATCTCGGGGGGTTTCTGAAACAAAAATGGGGAGGAGGTCAGATTAACAATAGTCACATAAGGGTGAACTTAACGAAACTTGGGGGGAATGAGATTACCAATGCTTTAAAAAAGCTGGAAGCCATGCTGGTGCATATATCATGCAAGC
>NC_090619.1:2640504-2644447 GCF_004359215.1 Bremia lactucae
AAAGTTGCCCTAATGTTACACAGTCCCCGTTAAGTACATTTGGTGTACTTAAGGGGATGGTCAATTACTTAATTTAAGTAATTAGACCCAACACTCGGGTATGGTGCACATTTGTGACCAAACCTTGTGGATGTGATGCACATGGTTGCATTCACATTAGGAGGGATGACGCCTAGCGTCATCCGTTACGCGAGGTATGTAGAAAGATACGCTCGCAGTACATATTTAATGTTATCGATAGAGATAACATTTTAATTGGTAAAAATAGGTATTTGTATTTAATTCTATTAAATATAAATCAGTCTGAAAACTACTTCCTCCTTGGTAAGTGCGCACGAGGAGACGGATTACCGCTCCCGTGACGACACTTAACCAGAGTACTTAGTGTGTTGGGTGAGGTCGCTTGCGCGCCCACCACAACTACCTCACTGCACGCAAGAGAAGCAGGTTTAACCACTTCCTCGCTGTGCTAGAGTGTGTGTCTAAGTAGAGCGTGGCCGCATTACGACGTGCCCGCCTGCATCCAGTGGCGTATTCGTGCATGTAAATCGATGTCTCGTGTTAATGTAAGCCTCTTCTTACGTGGTGGTAGTCTGTCTCCATATGAGATGTATCTTGTCCGGACGTATTCGTTCGGAGGCACGCGCATCGGCAAATGTTGAGTCACTTCACAGTTGATGAAAAATACCACACTGACTTGGTCGGGAACACGCCACGCATGTAGCGGCTCCTTGTGGCGAAGTTGTCTCCGTTAACTTTTTCGACGAGGACCTGGCGCCAAGACGTCATGTGTAGAAGACATGTCATAACCTGTTGAAATATCGAAGCTGAGTGAAGCGAAGCGAGTCTAAGCGAGGTGAAGGAAAGAGTCTACGCGAAAACTAAATCGGAGCGAAGACACATGAATTATAGAAGGAATATTTAAAAGTGTGTGTATTTAAATTCTTAGATCACAACTATCTCTAGTAGCTAGTATTTTAGCTACTTGTAACCTTCCTCTGCATGTCAGTGTACGTAAAGTAGTTGGGGCACTTCACCTTTACTATTATCAGTGTACGTTGGTTAGTACTGTTATCAGTATTAGCATAAGGTGCCTCATTACACCGAGTAGCACTTCGTAGTCCGTTTAACGGCCTACGCACGTTCCATCCAACATGAGCATGTGTTGGATGAAGAAGGAGGGAACTTTCGAGCCCCGCTTTCACGCAACGCGTAAAATGTTTACTCATTTGAGTGACTTGTAATGGAGAGCGGTTAAACGTATGAGTTTGGTCGTAGGCGGGTTAGCCGTTAGCACCATGTTGTTTGCTCTGCACAGAGACGAGCTACATGCGGCTAAAGCCTAGTTCAATCAACAAAAACTCAACAGGGCCCAAGAAAGGACCTTGCTTCACCAGCAAGGCTCTCAATACAAAGAGGTGCTGAGAAACAGGGTGCTCAACAGTTGAACTGTTGAGACAGCAGCATTTACATGCTGTTAGGGGCCGACGCCTTCGCGTCGACCCGAAACCTTCATGATTAAAATCTCTAAATTAAAGGCAATCAAAGACGACTCACTTTTAAAATGATTCGTCAAATTATACGACGCCATTGAAGCTCGCTGCATCCATGATCATGCGACAAAAGTAAAATTTGGATGTGCAACTTGGCCGGACGAACCATATTTTAGGCGCATCGGCTCAATGTTCAGGACTCATTTGTCTTTAGGTCGTATGATGTCTTTAAGACCCGGCTCAGACAAACATTTGAGCCGCCACGTAGCGAAGTCAGGGCTCGAGCAAGCTCCTGGATTTGAAGCAGGGCATAAGCGTGAAGATGACGCTCGTGCCCAACATAGACGATACCTTGTAAGATGTATCTTGAGTCATCCAATTGATAAGCAAACACAGGGAGCTGTGTTTATTAAAGGTGTTGCTGACGGCCCTGTCAAGACTCACCTGTAAGCGATCTCTGTAGCAAAGCAGGAGGACTTTAGCCTTAAATAGGTTTTCGTCCACTGTGGTGTTTATCGTATAAATAGACGACAAGAAAATGAAGGTCCCAGAACCAAAAGGCTACTCGTATGTAGAGAGCGAGAAACCTCTCTCTTCACGTTACAACTGATTGCAAAAACGCAATCGTTGTCGAAGGGCGCATCACGATTTAAGAGCCCACGCTCAGTGCCTAGAAACACTGAAGCCATTATTCCAGGATGACATCAATTTGTCATCCAATTCGAGTACGATAAAACCATCACCGCGATGATTGCGCCTGTTTCTGTGCGTACTGTCATCCTCGGTAGAGGAATATCGCGCTCAATAAATTTAAGTCTACAATTTCTAGCGATTGGCGTCGAATAAAATTGTACGACGCCCCGCAATCGACAAGGGACTTTAGTAGCAATTTATATGCCAGTACCATTTCAAGGTGATAAGTTAACCTCATTACCTGGGGCAGTTACACAAAATGTTTGTGTGTGAGCAGCAGCTTTCGTCGAAAGACCTGCAGATTCGTTTGACTTTGCTGGATCAGTAGAGCTCCGCAACTTCTGACCCCGGCGGTTATTTTGGCGATCCGCCTCACCTTTGTTATTGCGCAATAGCGTCTGATCCGCGTCCTCCGCTTTTTTTAGCGGGAAGTCGAACGTTTCGCTGAGCCCTAAGCGTTAGGCGCTAAATCATGGCCCGTCCTTTGACAGCGATTGCATTTTTGCAATAATTTGAAACTTGAAGAGCGAGGTTTCTCGCTCTCTACATACGAGAAGCCTATAGGTTCTGGGCCTTCATTTTCTTGCCATCTATTTATACGTTAAACACCACAGTGGACGAAAACCTTTTAAGGCTAAAGTCCTCCTGAATTGCTACAAAGATCGCTTACAGGGGAGTCTTGACAGGACCGTCAGCATTACCTTTAATAAACACAGCTCCCTGTGTTTGTTTATTAATTGGATGACTCAAGATACATCTTACAAGGTATCGTCTATGTTGGGCATGAACGTCATCTTCACGCTTATGCCCTGCTTCAAATCCAGGACCTTGCTCGAGCCCTGACTTCGCTACGTGGCGGCTCAAATGTTTGTCTGAGCCGGGTCTTAAAGACATCATACGACCTAAAGACAAATGAGTCGTGAAGCTTGAGCCCATGCACCCAAGGTTTGGTTCGTCCGGCTAAGTTGCACATGCCAAATTTTACTTTCGTCGCACCATCATGGATGCAGCGAGCTTCAATGACGTCGTATAATTTGACGAACCATTTTAAAAGTGAGTCGTCCCCGACTGCCTTTTATTTAGAGATTTGGATCATGAAGGTTTTGTGTAATCGGGCACACAACGGTTGGAGAACCGTTGTTGCGGTACATTTATTTTATTATATAGGTAAAATACCTTCTTTATCCAATTCTAAATTCGTTAAATAATTATGTCCAATTTATTATGGGTAACAAATGTGGTCGCCGCCAAATTTATATCTGGCGGCCAAAATCTATTTTAATTAGCTGGTTAGGCTTTAGAATAAATAATTTAATAAAGTGCAGTTCCCCTTTTGATCGAAAAGCGTTAAGTGGCTTCCTATGTCTTGCGCATTGATCTGTGAGAGATAAAAGCCTTTTAAGGTATATACTCTTGGGCACTAGTTGCCACTTGGTTCTACAAACCTCTGAATCTCTTGAACTAGAATTCATTAAGCTTAATAGCTTGTACGACTCCCTGACTTGTTAATCCCATTAGTTCTTTAGAAGTAAGAGACTCTCTGGGTCTATAAATCTTCTTCTGACTTCAGGAGCGAGTATCTCCGCTACACCGGGTAGCATTCATAGTCAATCTACGCCTTAGTCTTTATAAGACTAATTTCTCACTGAAATGGAAGAGATTCTAAAACTTTCAGAGGCGCGACGCGCGGTTATGACAAGCTCAAAACTGTATTTGAACTTGAACATGTGTAGTTTAGTATCTCCCAGGGACCAGAG
>NC_090619.1:2645286-2660808 GCF_004359215.1 Bremia lactucae
GACTCATTTGTCTTTAGGTCGTATGATGTCTTTAAGACCCGGCTCAGACAAACATTTGAGCCGCCACGTAGCGAAGTCAGGGCTCGAGCAAGCTCCTGGATTTGAAGCAGGGCATAAGCGTGAAGATGACGCTCGTGCCCAACATAGACGATACCTTGTAAGATGTATCTTGAGTCATCCAATTGATAAGCAAACACAGGGAGCTGTGTTTATTAAAGGTGTTGCTGACGGCCCTGTCAAGACTCACCTGTAAGCGATCTCTGTAGCAAAGCAGGAGGACTTTAGCCTTAAATAGGTTTTCGTCCACTGTGGTGTTTATCGTATAAATAGACGACAAGAAAATGAAGGTCCCAGAACCAAAAGGCTACTCGTATGTAGAGAGCGAGAAACCTCTCTCTTCACGTTACAACTGATTGCAAAAACGCAATCGTTGTCGAAGGGCGCATCACGATTTAAGAGCCCACGCTCAGTGCCTAGAAACACTGAAGCCATTATTCCAGGATGACATCAATTTGTCATCCAATTCGAGTACGATAAAACCATCACCGCGATGATTGCGCCTGTTTCTGTGCGTACTGTCATCCTCGGTAGAGGAATATCGCGCTCAATAAATTTAAGTCTACAATTTCTAGCGATTGGCGTCGAATAAAATTGTACGACGCCCCGCAATCGACAAGGGACTTTAGTAGCAATTTATATGCCAGTACCATTTCAAGGTGATAAGTTAACCTCATTACCTGGGGCAGTTACACAAAATGTTTGTGTGTGAGCAGCAGCTTTCGTCGAAAGACCTGCAGATTCGTTTGACTTTGCTGGATCAGTAGAGCTCCGCAACTTCTGACCCCGGCGGTTATTTTGGCGATCCGCCTCACCTTTGTTATTGCGCAATAGCGTCTGATCCGCGTCCTCCGCTTTTTTTAGCGGGAAGTCGAACGTTTCGCTGAGCCCTAAGCGTTAGGCGCTAAATCATGGCCCGTCCTTTGACAGCGATTGCATTTTTGCAATAATTTGAAACTTGAAGAGCGAGGTTTCTCGCTCTCTACATACGAGAAGCCTATAGGTTCTGGGCCTTCATTTTCTTGCCATCTATTTATACGTTAAACACCACAGTGGACGAAAACCTTTTAAGGCTAAAGTCCTCCTGAATTGCTACAAAGATCGCTTACAGGGGAGTCTTGACAGGACCGTCAGCATTACCTTTAATAAACACAGCTCCCTGTGTTTGTTTATTAATTGGATGACTCAAGATACATCTTACAAGGTATCGTCTATGTTGGGCATGAACGTCATCTTCACGCTTATGCCCTGCTTCAAATCCAGGACCTTGCTCGAGCCCTGACTTCGCTACGTGGCGGCTCAAATGTTTGTCTGAGCCGGGTCTTAAAGACATCATACGACCTAAAGACAAATGAGTCGTGAAGCTTGAGCCCATGCACCCAAGGTTTGGTTCGTCCGGCTAAGTTGCACATGCCAAATTTTACTTTCGTCGCACCATCATGGATGCAGCGAGCTTCAATGACGTCGTATAATTTGACGAACCATTTTAAAAGTGAGTCGTCCCCGACTGCCTTTTATTTAGAGATTTGGATCATGAAGGTTTTGTGTAATCGGGCACACAACGGTTGGAGAACCGTTGTTGCGGTACATTTATTTTATTATATAGGTAAAATACCTTCTTTATCCAATTCTAAATTCGTTAAATAATTATGTCCAATTTATTATGGGTAACAAATGTGGTCGCCGCCAAATTTATATCTGGCGGCCAAAATCTATTTTAATTAGCTGGTTAGGCTTTAGAATAAATAATTTAATAAAGTGCAGTTCCCCTTTTGATCGAAAAGCGTTAAGTGGCTTCCTATGTCTTGCGCATTGATCTGTGAGAGATAAAAGCCTTTTAAGGTATATACTCTTGGGCACTAGTTGCCACTTGGTTCTACAAACCTCTGAATCTCTTGAACTAGAATTCATTAAGCTTAATAGCTTGTACGACTCCCTGACTTGTTAATCCCATTAGTTCTTTAGAAGTAAAAGACTCTCTGGGTCTATAAATCTTCTTCTGACTTCAGGAGCGAGTATCTCCGCTACACCGGGTAGCATTCATAGTCAATCTACGCCTTAGTCTTTATAAGACTAATTTCTCACTGAAATGGAAGAGATTCTAAAACTTTCAGAGGCGCGACGCGCGGTTATGACAAGCTCAAAACTGTATTTGAACTTGAACATGTGTAGTTTAGTATCTCCCAGGGACCAGAGTCCTGCATGCAAGGCTTGAAGCCTTCACGCGATATGAAGCCTGCCTGATCGGCCAGGTTCAACATCACATCTCTGTACCTGATTAAGAGCCGAAGGCTAACCCTCTAGCTGTCAATGCGAAGACATTTGAGGAAAAAGAGGGAGAAAATCTCCCTTTTTGGATTAGGCAGATAAAGATTTCCATTGATTCCGCCTTGTTCCTAACAAAACGGCAAAAGGTGGCTATGGCCATTTCCAAACTAGGAGGTAGCGCGATGGAGTGGGCACTATCGTGCAGTACGTCCATAAACGACACTTTCCCTTCATGGAATCGATGAAAAAGCAAAAGATTAGCATGTTTGCACCGCCAGATCAGGCTTTTCACATGCAGGCACGGCTCCTAGCGACTCGACAAGGTAAACGAACCCTAGGTAACTATGTCCAGGAGTTGAGAACTCTCATTGCATCTATGCATCAAGATCCGGTGCATGCAATAGAAGCAATTGTCGTTACGATCTTAATGGGGGGATCTCAATGACTCAATGAGGGCGTTGCCCGGACGGAATTATTTCCAATCCCAGCCTGCTACTTTTGAAGAGGAAGTTGCCATAGCGCAACGCGCTGAGTTTGCCTATAAGTCTGCTCGTGTTAGCACGCCTGTTTACCGTACGAGCTCTTCGAGCACATGGAACCAATGGCTCTGAGCCTCGTTGAGGAAGGAAATGAGGAAGTTCAAGCTGTGGAACAGCATAAGAATAACCGTAGATGTTATATGTGCGGAAGCATAAAACATTTACGTCCGGTCTGTCCCCTACGCAATACGCGCAAAGATCGAAATACAACAATCCCGACCTATAACAGAAATCTGGTACGGTGCGGGAAGACGTCGATACCCAGGAGGTGCGGGGCGCCCTACTGGAGAAGTCCTAGGCTCTGTTGAACCTCTAGGAGGTGAGAGTAAATAGGACCTAGCCCCGATTAGCTCGGTGCGCAATGACACGGGGCGTGAGTACAAGCCTGGTTTGTTAGACGCTCAAGCAACTGTGAAGGGCCTTGATAAGCCATGGCCAATTTTAATTGACTCGTACAATTATGTTCGACGCCTTTCCCTTGAAGGAAGTCAACAATGCGTTGAGGCGCTTAGAGCGCATGAAGGTGATACAATCTCTGTTCGCTTAGCGACTGGAATTCGTGTCACTGTTCCCAAAGTCTCACTGAACTTAGGTATGAAGTTTCTGGACATGACAGTATGGAACGCTGTCTCGTCCTTAAATTGGATTTGGTACATGATCCCATCCTTGATATGGCCTAATTAGAACACCATGATCCATGGATCGATTGGAGGTCTAAGACCTAAGGCGCCACGCGCAAATGTTCCTAGCAAAGTTTTGGAGAGTCATGAACCCACCTTTGCTAGGCAACAAAAGCGCTATTGGCGCGGATCATTGAATGAGTCTGTCAGTGTTTTAGACATTGGCATGTCTGAATTAATAAACTCTAATGTTAAAAACATTAATTCTGAGCCCGACTCAGCAGAAATAAGTGGAACAGCACGTACTCCGTCGAGTGACACTCGTTATAATAACGATTCACTAAATGCTGAAAGCATTGTTGGCCTAAAGCCGAATCATCAAGGGTGCAATATCCCTGAGATACGTGGAGTGGCACGTCTAAGTCCACCGAGTGTGGTCGGCCGAGGTGGCACCATACTGAGTGTCAGTAGTGACACTATTGGCGGTTCGCCAGGACCTCAAGGTTACAATATCCCTAAGATACGTGGAGTAGCACGTCTAAGTCCACCGTGTATGGTCGGCCGAGGTGGCACCATACTGAGTGTTAATAGTAACACTATTAACTGTTCGCCAGGGCATTCTGGGTCAAACCCTTCTAATGCACGTAACCTTAACCATCAATGGAATCCGGCACGGCCGCTAAGTGAAACATTTTGCTCAATCGGTCAACAGAGACCACTCTGCCGGACTTACCGGCTTAATCTTTCAGTAGACCGAAAACAAAATCATACTAATGGACTCTCACACCCTATGGGTACGAACAGACTTGCCAGTAGAGCAGCAGCATGCGCCGAGGGTTTAACCCGTTGGCAAGTTTCGCATGTGCGAACTTAACAGCAAAGCTGCTCATTGATCGCGTGTTTCGACAACACGGTTTGCCAGTGGCAATTGTCTGATCGGGACCCCGTTTCACGGGTAAATTCTGGAAATCAATTATCCGAGTGCTTAGCACCAGATTGGATACGTCCACTGCGGACCATCTGCAAATCGATGGTCAAATTGAACGTGTCAATCGCGTCATTGAAGACGTTTTACGAAGTGTGTGTGCTCAGACACCAAATCAATGCTCCCAGTGGTGGAGTTTGCGTTAAATAACGCTGTACATGCCTCTACAGGCTGTACTCCGTTCTATGTCAACGGTCTTACCCACCACGAGTTCCATTAACGATATTACTGCGTAGTTCAGAGCTTGTGGGGGATAGGCTTGCTGATATCAGCCCTGTTATCGTTCGGAAACAAGTAAGCGAGTTTCTCGCGACGCGATTTAGTGTCTTAAGACATGTAACGGAGACGATGGCTGATAGCCAAGACAAACAAAATGAACGAGCAGATGCCAAAGGAAGAAGCTGTATTAATTTTTATATGGTCGGACACCTAGTTTTACTAAATGCTCAAAATCTACTTACAACTTGGTTTTTCGCGGTCTTCAAGACCAAACTGCGCCCGCGTTTTATTGGACCATTTACGGTCATGGCCAAGAAGAGCCTAGCTTTATACGCCAAACCTTCCTAGCAAGCTGCGCAAACACCCAACGGAGAACCCACCCAGTATTCTACGTTGGCTTGCTTTAGCCCTATCGGGACCCTTCCCACGTGGACTAAAGGCGCTTGCGCCCAGACAGGCGGTCGTGCCGCAGACTGCTGCATCCTCACCAGGATATCCAGCTGGCCCTCTAAACAAGGCTGCTGACGCTCCACCGTCGAAAGACGGTTCTGAACCGCCTCAAAAAAGCTCTCAACCCGAACAAGGACCTCACGAAGAAGTTGCACCTCGTGCCTTAGAGCATCAAATGCTTCCGCCGAAATTTCGGCCCCCTCCCGCGCTGCTTGATGGGCGAGGGAGCTTTCAGTTTCATGTGGAGAAACTTTTAAAGCGACGTCGTCGTAAGAGCCAATACCAGTATCTGGGGAAGTGGCTAGATTACCCCTCTTCTGGAAACTATTGGGAGTTTGAGGTACCTCCTTGGCAAGATTGCCCGTACGCCGTTGACGTTTTTGAGCGCCAAGCTCAGGGTCAACTCGCGTCAAACGACGCTTCTCACCACTAGACGTGGGTTTAGATGGATCTATAGCCTCAGTGCGGCTTCGATAGATGGTTGTACGGTCAACTGAAACACTGAGATATTGGCTAGACCTTTCTTCGTTTTGTGGCATAAATGCCGAACGTAACTGGCCTTTGGCCTTAAGCTTGGCGAAATCGAAGCGAAGCTTCCGTTCCAAATGAACACCACCTACATCCGCAGACCCTCTAATATTCCAAATATTGTATAGGCGGGCCCGATGGACCCAGATCTTAAATGAGACTTCGTTTTCACTTTTTTTTTCTTTGGAATCAAAACGATCGGAAATTCTCTCATTGAGGTCACCGAAGCCCCACGGGCTTGATCACGTAAACGCATCAAATATTGACCTCGCGTCTTTACCTTTGGCGTAAGGTATCGCTCATGGAGAGCGTCGCAAGCAGCGATCTTCTCCGACGTCCGTGGCACCGGAGGTCCAGATGGCCAAGCTATGACCCGCTATCTCTTTGAGACGCTCGTCCGCACTAAGCGGAGTGAATTTACATTCACTATGAGCTTTAGCTTTCGAATTATCGGCAGCTCGACGACGAGCTCTTTCCTCTATGAGGATTATCGCTCTTGCTCTTCATCGAGCGGATTCGTAATGATGTTGGACTCAGGGTCCCGTGTCCTGCTCGACGCAGTTAAGACATCAGCGGCACCACGTTCTGGGAACGGATTCGGGGCTCGCCGACGTCCGGAGGAGGAGGCGTGAGCAAAAGCCGCTCTTTTTCCTCCTCCTCTGCTTAAGATTGACTTTCAAAGTCCACCAATCCCTCATCGTCGAGGAAGATGCTAAGAGTCTCTGACTCACGCTTAATTGTCATTAGACAAAGGAATGGAAAACACAACCAAACGGTTAGCTGTTTAGGTTCCAACCTCAAAGAGGAAATGAAGCGAATGTTGTCACTCGTGTCAACAGTCTGATGGGCGAGGGTGTAATGGGGCACACATCGGTTGGAGAACCGTTGTTGTGGTACATTTACTTTATGGGTAAAATAACCTTTTATCTAATTTTAAAATAGTTAGTTACTTAAATCCCATTTATTATGGGTAATAAATGTGGTCGCCGCCAGATATAAATCTGGCGGCCAAAATCTATTTTAATTAGCTAGGGTAAGGTTTTTAGATTTAAATAATTAAATAAAGTTCAGTTCCCCTTTTGATCTTAAAGCGTTAAGTGCCTTCCTAAGGCTTGCGCATTAATCTGTAAGAGATGGAAGTCTTTCTAAGGTATATCCTCTTGGGCACTAGTTGCCACTTGGTTCTACGAATCCCTAAATCCCTTGAACTAGGATTCCTTAAGCTTTAATAGCTTGTACGACTCCCTGAGTTGTTAAACCCATTAGTTCAATAGAACTAAGTGACTCTCTGAGTCTGAAAGTCTTCCTCTGACTTTAGGAGCGAGGAAGCTCCGCTACAAATGCTGTCTTTGAAATGGACTCGACGTATAAAACCAATAAACACAAGATGCCGCTTCTGCATTGCGTGTCATCGACACCCACAAACCAGACTGTCAGTGTATTTTTCTGCTTCTTGCCAAGGGAAATTACACCTCGGCATTGTCCAAGTTCAAAGAGGTAACTTTCTTATTTCTGTCGTGCTTCGCGTTCTCAAAACGTTCAGCATTAGCGTCATACTTCGGCTAATATTGGCGTTTTAGTGGTTTATCGAAATTGGAACAACCAGCTTTGATAGCATAGCCATCGTGACCGACAGGGAATTGGCCCTAGTGAACGCTTTAAAAGGAAATGGAGTAAGTTTTAGAACTTTTTATTAATCGATTGAGTGAAAATTCACTTCCCTTGCCTTTCAACCTCCACACATCCTTCCATAGGCCTTTTAGCAGTTAACTAAATTATCAAAGGTTTTTCTGCCGACAATTTTGAAAGCAATTCATCATAACTCTGAACAGAATTAACGAGTATTGATGGAGTGATGCTGGGTTAAAAAAAGGCGGTTCTGTATGTGACTACTAATTTAATCTGGTATCGTTCCATTACGTCTGGTAGGGCTACATGTTGTAGACGGGACGCGAGCCAGTAACCAATGGGCATGCCATACAGTAGCCAATGGGGTGGACGTATTTACGGTCGGGTAGCAATAAAAAAAGCGGGTGGCAATATAATCAAAACAGAGGACGTTTAAAATTTATACTGGTTGCAAAAATATAAAACTATGTGGGTTTATGCATGTGTCGTGAAAACCAACGGCAGGAGCTGGTGACTGCTTAAGTATCAACTACTCAAAGTCAAGAGTACATAGATAAAATCAGTGAAATGTGCGCAAACATATACCGTTCGCATCTCGAAATCTAAGCTTAGTGAAATGCTAGCTTACTAGGCAAAGAGTTAAAATACGAGTTCATAAAACATGTCATTGAATCGAGGAGATGCATAAAGTAACCTTTAATTTGATTGATGTCGTACAGTCCATTAGCCCCGACACAGCTTGAGCGGGAGCACGTGCATAAGGTATACGACCTCATTGCTCCTCATTTTAGTCATAGTCGACACCATCCGTGGCCGCAAGTGACTGCCTTTCTCGAAAAATTGGAACCCGGAGCACTCGTCGCTGACGTCGGCTGTGGCAATGGCAAATATTTAAGCGTAAATCCCTCCATATGCATGATTGGCGCTGATCGGAGCATTCCATTGATGCACGCTGGACGTCATTGCGATAGGTGGGTAGGGGTGTCATAAGAAAGTTGATTCAAGTACCAATTTAGACAAAATTATTTTCTCCACTGCCAACTTTGCAGCAATCTATTGGGGTGTGATGCCTTAAAAATACCGCTTCGGACTGGAATATTTGATGCAGCGTTATCGGTTGCTGTGCTGCACCATATTTCGACCGAGGAGCGCCGCGTGGCTTTAATTAGGTAGATGCCAAAGTGAAGCAATGCAAATATTTCTATTTGCTTACGATTTCTCGTTCTATTTAGAGAATTGGCACGGCTGGTAAAAATTGGTGCCAATGTATTAATTGTTGCATGGGCATTTGAACAAGATGAGCGCTCAAAACGTCAATTTGAAAAGCAAGATGTCATGGTGGAATGGAAGCTTCAGCAAAAGTATGCAAATGAAGACGAAGGTGCTGCGACATCACACGGGAGAGTAGACAGTGAAAATAGATGGATAGTTTATGAACGGTACTGCCATGTGTATCGCAATGGTGAGCTGGAGGATATAGTGGCTCAAGTGCCTGGTTTCAAGATAGTTTCGGTTGAGAATACTCGGTCGAACTGGTGCCTCTGTTTGAAGCGAATATAGGTTTCAAACCAAATTTTATTAAGAGCTTTAAACACTCAAGGAGATGCGACACACCGATTACACAGAATTCATGAACATTTAATGGATTATGCACAGTCGGCCTGACAATACAACGCGACTGCACCGTAATCTCATCACTCAACTATTTCTTGGAGACATGTCGATTTGAAGTTTTTGATCGTTGAACTCATAATAGCGACACATACGAAAGGAATTTGAATTTGACCACGTTAATCGAGAAAATAAAGTGCTTTTCAACAAAACGCCAGATGATTTTATTATGAAATCTAATTTTTAAATCCCTCCCCTTACGAATTCCCATTACTACTTAAGCCCTTAGTGACTTGATCTAAGGACACTTCCCGTCAGATTGCTATCCTTTCGAACTTCGCGAATCGGCTCGGAACTGTAGTGCCTTAAGGTTTCTTGCTGATTGTGGTAGCTGTGACTGCTGCTTGATCTACGATGGATCTGCTGCTGCTGATACATTGGTTGGGCGCCGCTTTGTCGCGGCGATCGACCTCGTGGCTGATCTGCAGTGACATTACCAGGTCGTAACGTGAAATTGCGGTCGACATCGACCATTGAAATGGCTGCACCAAATGTATCCATGGGAGACATAAAGCTCGCGGTAGTACGAGAGTTATAAGATAACCTGGTGCCATCACTTGCTCTTGCTCGCATTGTATCGTACTGAGGATATATAAGACCCGGGCTACCACAACAAGGCCCCGATGAATCTTGATAGCACCCTGTTTGCATTCGCGCGACCCCTTCTCCTTCACTACTCTCGATCGAATTTGGCGCATTAACTCGATACATGTAACGTCCTTCAGCCCGCATACGAGCATCAGAAGGAGCTTCAGATAGGCACTTTGACTCAAGCATCGTACCTCGTTCACACCAGTCTGGCGAAGAGACTAAGCGGTGAGCATGTTCCGTAGAATCGATGCCAGGCACCACATTCGCACCAGCCCATCGATTCTCACGCGGTACGTCGCTATTCACAGCATGTCGATACTCTCGGAAATCCGGAGGAGCCTCGTAACGAACTTGACTCGTCACTTCGTCGTCAAGAAAGCGGCCACCCAACAGACGTATACGCCCATCCATGACCTGACCGCGATAAGCAGCGAGTCGGCTGGAGGCTTGTGCTCGGTAGTCCAATACATCATCTCGATAGAGCGGACGATCCGTACTTAGTCCAGCTCGTCCACTCAACGACAAATTAGCACCCATATACTCCCAAGCCCGACGTGGACGCTTGGAATCGAAATACTTAATCCGAGGCGAGTCGGAGGTTGCATGTTTTCGTAATTCACGTTTTGAACTGGCAAAATGAGAATTTACGTCGGTAGAATTATTCGTCTCATCATGAGGTAGTAGCGATAAGATGGCCGAGTGTACATTTGAAGGAAAACACGTCCTCAAGAGTTCGTTGTCCAACGCAATATGTCCCACAACTTCCAAGGGCGAGGCAAAACTTTCACCGGAAGAAGAAATATAGCGCATGTGACCTCGTCCAGACGGATTCGATTGCACTCGCCAGCCTTGACGCACTAGATTAGGGAGTGCGTGAATTTCAAAAAGGCTTGTGACAAAGTGGGCTTCACGCTCACTCACTTGAATTTGTGCCCGACGGACTGGAACGCTAGTCACAAAGTCACCAGTATCTGGACTCACGGGAGCTGATATATCTTCATTTTTCGTTCTCAAGAGCGAGATGGCTGGTGGAGGCTGGGCAGTATCAATACGTTCGATCTCCTCCTGGATCAAGATCTGCAGCGTCAAATCGATGGTTAAATCTTCTGCGTCTCCATCGGCGTATACGACTGTGTAGAGTGACTTTTGATTGTCAAACTTGACGACTTGACCCATAAATCGTCCATGGTCAGCAAATGTCTTGGCTACACGCAGACCAATCAGGTCTTGGGCAAAGATTTCGCGGCCATGGAACATGATCTGAACGTCCCTACCATCAGTAGGTGATATATCTCCAGCTTCAGCTTCGTTGATCTCTTCGTTTTCCGTTGCTCGATTAGGAAGCAATGGGATCCCATCCTGTCGTAAGCGACGGTGTGGATGAGAGACCTTCCGTTTATCTTGACTTGCTTGAGTCTGCGCGAAAGATTCAGTATTTCTTATCTGCGAGGAAAGGGGCGACTGACTATTACTAAGTTGGTGATGAAGTTTCTGCAACGCTGCGCTGTCCGGTGATAGGGAACGCAGCGTCTGCTTCGGAGTAATTAACTGGGGCTTTTGGTTTGCGACTAGCTTGGGTGCAGATATAGACATGACGCCGCTCTGTAAGCCAAGGCTAGATATGCACACGTTTTTATTGCTTCGATCCTCGTCCTGTGTATTGGAGTTGCTTGGAGAGCTGCCACTACTGACGGTATTCTGGCTCCGCGAGCCGTTCAGGCACTCAGCGTCGTGCTCACTTGATACGATATTAAAGTTCCTAGACATGATAGTAGAGGTGTGGTTTGGGGTGTCAGCAGAGACAGGAGCTCCGGCTCTACTGGCGGGACGGACTGGCATGAGTCGAGGCAGTCTACGCAAGTTTTATAAAAACTTTTTTATGAGGCACGTGTCTGTGGACGCTTCAGCTTACGTGGTTCTTTTATTTCACAAGCTGGTGACGTGGGATGTACGGACGGGTCGTCGAAAAGGGTCCATGAGAGTGGGCTATTCTTGGAGCTTTGAAAAAGTATTATAGGAACTAAGACTTGAATGAGGCGATAACCGCTCCGCTGGCTCAGAAAAGGATTCGAGATCCGAGAGAAACATAATTCTAGGTAATTTACTCAATATCTTTGAAATAAGGCTGGTGAATAGATGACGTATATTTAATAATTATTGCTCATCAAGCTGAAGAAATAAATATGTATGGGCTAGAAAACGCCCAAAATATCGCTTTTAGAATAAAGAGGTGCATTCCTAAGGCTTGCGCATTGATTTGTGAGAGACAGAAGCCTATTTAAGCACATACTCTCGGGCACAAGTTGCCACTTGGTTCTACGAACCCCTGAATCCCTTGAACTAGGATTCATTAAGCTTTAATAGCTTGTACGACTCCCTGAGTTGTTAAACCCTTTAAAACTAAAAAAAATTCTTTGATTCTATGAGTGTAATGGGCTAAAGCTGCCCTAATGTTTACATAGTCCCCGTTTAACACACTTTATGTACTTAAGGGGATGATCAATTACTTGAATCAATGAAATTAACACTTAAAGGTTGTTAATTAATATATTATCTAAAAGGTAGGTAATATTTGGAGGATATTACTTTCTATAGTAATATCCTGAATTCTATTCCATAAATAGGTATAGGCCTATATATCTATTTATTCCGCAGACTAATCAGCTGTAGAAGTAATCAAAGAGAGTTACAAGATAAGATAGATAAGAATTCATTTACATGTTTAGTATTAGGTTATAGTTAAGTCAGCATTTACAAAGATAGATTAAGAGACACTTAACTATATAAATACAGTTTTCATTTTACCCTCTTAAGTTAACTTGTCTTAAGGGAAGTCTTCCTCTGCACGTACAGTGTACGTCACCTAACGAAAGGCACCACTCACAACTGAAGCAGTGTGAAGTGGACTTGTACTGAAACAGTACAAGTCGTAGTGCCCCGTTACACCTAGCGTCATCCGTGATGACGGCTAGCGTCCTTCGTTACGCGAGGTATTTAGAAAGACACGCTCACAATACATATTAGTGTTATCTACAGAGATGACATTTTATGATTGGTTAAAGTGGGTATTTATATTTAATACGATTAAAAAATAAAATAGTCTGAAAACTACTTCCTACTTGGTAAGTGCGCACGAGGAGTCGGATCACCGCTCTCATGACGACACGTTTACCAGAGTACTTAGTGCGTTGAGTGAGGTCGCTAAGGCGCCCACCACAACTACCTCACGGCACACGAGAGTAGAAGTCAAACCGCCACCTCGCTGTGCAAGGGTGTGTGCTTAAGTAGAGCGTGAGCACATTAAACGTGTGAGCCTACACTTGGTAGCACTCGAAATCGTTACCACGACCCGCATCTCTGCGTGTGTACGTGAGGATGTGCCTCAATATGCCCACCTCTCCGAACATCATCGGCAGGTGGTAGAGCACTTGGCGCAGGAACATGGTGGTAAGCTCTGGCCAGGCTCTCGGGCAATCCTCCTGAGCAACATGTTGCTCAGTTGCAGCAGTTTGAGGCATTCGTGCTCGGACAGCGGAGAGCCGCGTCCGAGGCACAGAGCCGAGCTGCGGCAGAGTCTGTCATTCAGACTCAGGATGAGCTGAGGCGTGAGCAGGCTCGGAGCGAGGCACTCAATAGGACTGTTCAGATGCTCTCTGCCCGGCCGCATCAGCCGAGGCCCATTCGGATGAACCCGCCCAAGTTCGATGGAACTGCAGCGCACACGATTGTCCACTGGCTGTTAGCCGTAGAGCAATGCGGTGTCGCGCAGCTCATCGAGGACGACAACCGGATGGTGTCGTACGCCATGCCGCAGTTGCGCGGTAAGGCCTCAGAGTGGGCTTACTCGGCGCTTATGGCGGACGTTAAGGCGTTCCCTACATGGGCGATCTTCAAGACACAGATTCGCGACATGTACCAGCCGCCAAACAACGAGGTGTTGCTTCATGCGTGCTTCTTTGGAGCGCGACAGGCGAAGCGATCTCTGCAAGAGTATGTGCAAGATGCGCTCGCTGTCGGCTTCCATTACCGTAGGTCCAATTCCGGAGCACATTAAGGTGCCCACGTTTATGAACGAGGCTACAGCATGGCCCATCGCAACAGGCCCATTCAGAAAGGTGCAATCGATGATGGAAGAGGTGATCCTAATTGCCTTAGTTGTGGAGCAGGGGCAGTCCTACAACAGTGCCGCGGCGACGGCTTGGTATAAGCCGTCGCCCGAGAGGACAGATGCCATCTCATGAAGTTGGGCAATGCAGATATAGTCTGCTTAAATGCGGTAAGCGCGGCCATACGATGGCTCGCTGCTATGCCAGGGTCCCTGCTGGGGCGAAGACGCCCAGCAAGAGGACTCCCTTCCCAAAGAGCGATGACAAGAACCAGCGTGCGAGACGCATGAGTTCTGCATCGACCACTGAGGGGTCGGGAAATGCAGGAGCGCAGTAGGGGCGGGATGCCCTTCTGACGCGGACTCTGAAGCTACCCCTAAGTTCAGAGTTGTCGAACAAATGGGTAGCATAGTCCCTGAGGTACCGGAATTGCGAACCTCAACCCTGCTGGTCTATAGCGCTTAAGTACGAGGCTATGCTCAGGTGATGACCCTCCTAGTGGATTCGGGTGCATCACAGAACTCGCAGCTCTAAGGAAGATACCAGCGATATTTGAGTCGCTTTTCCAGGATAACAAGCGAGAAGAGGCGACCATTCGTTTAGCGAACGGCGCGCTCGTAAAATCTGAGGAAGTTCAAGTTGAACTGGCCTTCAGCGTTAGTGACTTCTCCTGTCGTGGAAAATTTACGGTGCTAGGATGGAAAGTCCGTATGACCTCATCCTAGGCATGCCATGGTTGGAAAGTCACTAACCATGGATAGACTGTCGTACACGCACAGTTGCTGCCTCCACGTAAGATACCGGAAAAGATGTGCTCCTGTGAGAGCTCTTTTTCATCCCAGTCTTCATCCTTAACCTGATGTCGTGTCGAACACAGTTGAGGGTGCGTTGACGGGTTGTAAAACGTCATCAATTTATACCCAGCTCGTGGAGCCTGGGGTGGTGAAAAGGACGATGGCAAGTAGTCATGCGTCCGAATGTCCTGCACAGAACCAAAAGCCTGTGGCAGTAGACGGCGAGCTGACAGAAAGTCAAGCGTCGCATTAACCGGCACAGTGCCTGGAGCCTGGTGCTATTGGAAGGGGTGCTTTAGCCAGGAGAGCAACGGCACCCGCTTCCCAGTCAAAAGTCGTGGTGACTCGAAGAACGAGTACCCGACAGATTAGGACGATCAAAGGCACGTCTAAACGAGTGACCTTTGGATCAGTCTCTAATAAAGAGGACGGGCCTTCGAACGAGGTGTTCGAGGCCGTCAAAGACGAAATTGCGGAGGCATCCTCAGTTGAGGTGCTCCGGCAAGTCTTTAAATCTGCCGAGGAGATAGTAAATCTCCCGGAGATGTCGTGGGATCTGTTCCTTGCCGAATTAAAGGAAGGAAAGATCCACGAAATAGTCGCACCAGTTCCAGAAGAGAACTTGGTGGACTGCTGCTCGTCGTCCACAATGGACGAGAGCGTCCTAGAAACGGACAAAAAGAAGCGGTACGCTGCTCAAGGCTGGGATGCCTTGAGAGACAGTCCGTTCTTTGAGGTTCTGTGGAAACATCGTGATGTGTTCCCAGAAGAAGTGCCGAGCCGCCTACCAGCAGATAGGGGCATCGGGCACGAGATAGACCTCGAACCTGGCACCAAGTATTGTGTGACCAGGCAATGGCCGTTGCCGAAAGAACAAGTCGATTATATCGATGAGTTCTTCGACAAACGAGCCAAGGCGGGACATGTGCGTGAGAGCAAATCGCCTCACTGCAGCCCGACCTTTTGTGTGCGTAAAGCCACAGGTGGATGGCGCGTGGTTCATGCTTATAATAAGCTGAACACGGCGACCATACCGGCGCAAACGCCAATCCCGCGGAAAGATGT
>NC_090619.1:2664690-2705061 GCF_004359215.1 Bremia lactucae
GAAACTTGCCCTAGTGACCCTGCCAGTTTAGCAGTGGTCAATAAAACTACGCCTTATGACCGACCTCTTGGCGGTATCATAGGCAAGTTTGATGCTTAAAGCGTGAGCGAGGCTCAACGCTTTGTGGATGAGCGATTAGCCATCACACGTAAAGTCCGTGACGCAATGGCAAGCGCACAGGACAAGCAAAAAGAATATGCGGACCGAAATGGTCGCAAAAATAATGAACGCTTTAGAGTGGGTGAAAAAGTACTATTAAGTACTGCTACCCTACCTAAAAATGCAATTTCTGTACTACCTGGAGGTACTACGAAGTTGTTGCCGCGTTTCATTGGGCCCTTTACGGTGGTAGAAGAGGTTGGAGACCTAAATTATAGGCTCACCCTTCCCCCGTATATGAAGACGCACCCCGTATTTTACGTGGGTCGTCTGAAACGGTATGTAGACCCAAATGAGGTCACATACCCCCATTGGTCTAAGGAGACCGATGGTGACGCCGACTGTGAGTCGAGCGTCGTTCAGGTGAGGGGGACGGTGAAGGCGAAAAGCTATCGGACCGGCTCCTCCCACCACGAACAGGGCTTGGAGAGCAAGAGACATCACGCGAGTAACGCGGATCCCTCAGCATTATCATCTCAAAGAGGTCCAAGCGAGTCTTCAGGCGCTCATAACCCTGACGAGCCTTCGCTCGGATATCAACGAGATCCGAGGTCAGTCGCAAGACTTGACCCTCGAGATCCGCAATACGCCGTTCAGCAGCGCTTAACGCCTGTGACTGATCGGACGAAGGTAAGGCAGCCGCGAGTAGTTGGCCGAGATCGCCACTCCTTTCGGGCGCCGTCTGCACTATTAATTGCGGGTGGGAATCAACGCTTCTTTGTTAAAAGGTTGCATGCCCACCGCTCCGTGAGGTAGAGGTGTCAGATCCTCGTCCAATTGAGAGGTTACCCGAAGAGGTTCGACTCTTGGGAACCGATCGATACCTAGCGAAGAGGCCTCAGCTGGCATTCCTTTTTTTAGGCAGTCGCCATGCCGGGCACGTCAATACGTAGGGAACGTATTGACGTGCCTGGCGTGGTGACTGCCTAAAACAGGAATGCCAGCTAAGGCCTCTTCGCTAGTCTTCTAAATAAACTAGCAGAAGTCGCGTAGTGAAAAGAAACAGGGGGAACAGTACCGCCCATGATTTCTCTCACACGCAAGCGGGTGAAATTAATTCGCTGCGACCGCTGTTTCATCGCATCGGAATGCGGATGAATGCGGTGCGTGAATTCCGCCTCGTATTGGTCGGGCGCTTCATCTGAGCGCAACACGACCGGGATCGGGAAAGTAAGCCCAAGCAATTATCACAAGCCTTCCATGATTTAAAGACGCCATAATAGTTATGAGCGTCTAGAATAGTGCGCTCTAGCAGCGACGCTATTGGCCCGTTTACACGAGGCCATTGAGATGGAGGGGCATAAGTGATATGCCACACATCACATTGCCACGTTTGATACGACTGGCTTGTGACATCGACTGAGCACGTTGACGTGTCGTCGGCGGAGCTTTAGGCTCAGAATTCTTTATGTCAGAAACATTATGGATAATGGTCTGAGCAATATACGTTGTGTTTTTACCCAACCGAGAAGGGGCTCGCCTTTATGGGCAGCGCTCTCATTACGGTCGCTGCGCTAGCCAGCGCAGACGACGAGACAGCATTAGTAAATTTTGCTGTCTCCTAATTATGAGCAATGAGAGAAGTTTAGATGGGCAATAATGCGCCATCATTTTTCCTCATTAGTATGTTGTCCGCATCACTACTATGAGGTGACGGCAACGGTGTTGACTCATTGTAGTCGACAATGAGCGACGGATCGGCATTCTCCATTTTAATGAAGATGGATCCTTAAGCCCCGTTAACGCGACAGCAGCAGCAGCTGTCGGCGTTTCAACTGAGGCATTAGACGCTGCCGGCGTGTTAACGCGGCGCGTGCGCTTCGCGCGTGGTTGTGTGGGTAGCTTCGCAGATGACCCACCAACTTTGCCCCTTTCAGGTGGCATATTAGGCTCCGTGTAAGACACAGATAGCAAGCGTGAATGAGAGAACTAAGCGGCGCGTAAAGCAGCTCGCTGTTCCTCTGTCCTCTTTGACGAATTTCAAAATGTAAATTCGTTACTAAAGGGTGAAATGGTGTAACGGGCTAAAGTTGCTTTAATGTTACACAGTCCCCGTTTAGTACACTTTGTGTACTTAAGGGGATGGTCAATTACTATAATAAAGTAGTTAGACCCACCCTTGCGTATGTGATGCACATAGGTGCATTCACATTAGGAAAGATGACGCCTAGCGTCATCCGTGATGACGGCTAGCGTCCTTCGTTACGCGAGGTATCTAGAAAGATACACTCACAATACATATTAGTGTTATCTACAGAGATGACATTTATGATTGGTTAGAAAAGGTATTCACATTCAATGGGACTAAAAAAAATCAGTCTGAAAACTACTTTCTACTTGGTAAGTGCGCACGAGGAGTCGGATCACCGCTCCCGAGACGACACATTTACCAGAGTACTTAGTGCGTTGGGTGAGGTCGCTAAGGCGCCCACCACAACTACCTCACGGCACACGAGAGTAGACGGTCAAACCGCTTTCTCGTGTGTGTGTTTAAGTAGAGCGTGGGCACATTATGACGTGCCAGTCTACAATAAGCCTTCTTCTGACTTAAGGAGCGAGGTAGCTTCGCTACATCACCTACACTATAATCAGAGCAGGTTGACTAGAACTGTTGTCAGTACTAGCAAAAGGTGCCCCGTTATACTGGGGACCTCCGTACAAGTGCGATATATTGCTTGTCTGATTTTAAAGAGAAATTTCATATATGGGCTCGTTTCTTTGTAGACAGACTGAGCCCGTGCCTACGCGCTCCATTTCATTGACGATGTATTCGTGCAAAGAAAAACGAGGACGGGCATAGCGAAATAGAGTCGCCCAAGCTTCGTTCAGATGCTGTGTTGCAGACTGTGGATAACGCCCAGCTGTACGTCAGCTAGCAAAAGTGCGTCATAGGGGTCCCCGAAATACCTGTGCTGGCCTACATTGTAGGTACACATGGTGTACGACCAGACCCAGAAAAGTTATAGTCTGTAAAAGAACGGCTAATCCCACGTCACGTGAAGGATCAGCGCCAATTCCTCGGGATCGCTAATTACTTGCATAAGTACAGCAATAATTACGGAGAACTTACTAAGCCCTTGTCTGACATCATTAAAAGGATGCAGAATGGGTTTGGTCAAAAGGGCAAGAAGATGCGCTCACATCAGTGAAGCAATCTCTTGTAAAAGCACCGGTGTTGACATTGCCAGACACGAATAAGTTCTTTGGCGTCATCTGCGATGCAAGCAATTTTGCAATTGGCAGCGCGCTAATGCAGAGGGCATCTCTTATTAGTCACGGCTTTTGAAAAGCTGCAGAGATACATTACACGGTGTACGACAAGCAGCTAGTTTCAATAAAGTATGCTCTTGTTAGTGCCCCTGTTGGGCGCCGAACCATTTGTGTTTTAAACGGATTACGCATTACTGTGGACCGCAATAAATTCACCGCACCTCTCGCCTAGGACGGCAAGATGGCTTTCATTTTTCTCTAATTTCAATTCTGAAGTTGAATACAAGCCGGGTAATTGGAATGTCTTGGCTGACGCGTTATCGCTCAGTCCAGACTTCGAGACAAGATACCAGGAAATTGTGTCTCGTGCTAAAGCACAAGTTGCGTTGTCAACGTTGGCAGCCATGAAGGTCTACCACGTGACGAGCTGGTTTGCCTCTGAAATAAAGGAAAGCTACAGTCAGGACGAACATTGTTGCCTGCTGTTAGATCACTTTGGTGGATGAAAGGTATCCCTTCCGTCGCACCTGAAGGCAAAGCTAAGTCGCTTTAGTTACAGCGATGGTCTGTTATTTCATTAGCTGTCACCTTGTTATCCTTGAGAATCTATGTTTTTCATGACACAGATCTCAAGCTGAAGTTACTTCACGAGCTCCATGATGCACCATCGAGTGGACAAAGAGCCGTAAGAAGACATTCTTACAAGTGTCAGAGTAATATATGGTGTCCTCTCCTTCATCGACGGGCGAACACTGTCACTGCATAAAGCCTGTACCGTCTAGCAATGCGCCATTGTAGCTTCTGCCTATTCCAACTGATTGTTGGGCTAAACACTTTTAGATCAAATCGG
This sequence comes from Bremia lactucae, assembly GCF_004359215.1. NCBI lineage: Eukaryota > Oomycota > Peronosporomycetes > Peronosporales > Peronosporaceae > Bremia > Bremia lactucae. Next base: position 2,668,910 of record NC_090619.1, read on the forward strand.
GAACTACACTTAATTTGATTATCTAATCTTAAACCTTACCCTAGCTAATTTAAAAATAGATTTCGACCGCCATATTTATATCTGGCGGCGACCACATTCGTTACCCATAATATATGGGATAAAAGTAATTAACTTTTTTAGAAGAATATAAAAAAAGATATTTTACCCATAAAGTAAATGTACCACAACAACGATTCTCCAACCGATGTGTTTCCCATTACACTTTTCCCCAACAGACTATTGACACCGAGTGACAACATTCACTTCATTTCCTCTTTGAGGTTGGAACCTAAACAGCCAACCGTTCGGTTGTGTTTTTCTTTCCTTTGCCTCATGGCAATTAAGCGTGAGTCACAGACTCTTAGCATCTTCCTCGACGATGAGGGAATGGTAGTCATCCTTCATCAGAGGAGGAGGAGAAAGAGCGTCGTTCTCACACGCCTACTCCTCCGGATGAACGTCGGCGGGCACCGAACCCGTTCCCACAACGTGGTACCGCTGATCTCTTAACTGCATCGAGCAGGACAAAGGACTCTGAGTCCACCATTATTAAGAATCCGCTCGATTAAGAGCAAGAGCGGGCAACCCTCATTGAGGAATATGCTCGTCGTCGAGCTGCCGATATTTCGAAAGCTAAAGCTCATAGTGAATGTAGATTCACTCCGCTTAGTGCAGACGAGCGTCTCAAAGAGATAGCGGGTCAAAGAGATAGCAAGTCACAGCTTGGTCATGGATCTCCGGTGACCCGGCGAGAATACCGAAGGAGATCGCAGCTCACGACGCTCTTCATGAGCGATACCTTGCTCGAAACGTAGTGACGCGAAGTCAGCATCTGACGCCTTTACGTGATCAAGCCCGTGGGGCTTCGGCTACCTCAATGAGAGAATTTCCGATCGTTTTGTTTCCAAACGAAACAAGAAGTGAAAACGAAGTCTCATTTAAGATCTGGGTCCATCGGGCCCGCCTATGCAATATTTGGAATATTGGAGGGTCTGCGGATGTAGGTGGTGTTCATTTGGAACGGAAGCTTCGCTTCGATTTCGCCAAGCTTAAGGCCAAAGGCCAGTTAGGTTCGGCATTTATGCCACAAAACGAAGAAAGGTCTAGCCGATATTTCAGTGTTTCAGTTGACCGTACAGCCATGGATCGAAGCCGCACTGAGGCTATAGATCCATCTAATCCCACGTCTAGTGGTGAGAAGCGTCGTATGACGCGAGTTGACCATGAGATTGGCGCTCAAAAACGCCAACGGCGTACGGGCAATCTTGCCGAGGCGGTACCTTAAGCTCAAAGAGTTTTCAGAAGAGGGGTATCCTAGCCACTTCACCAGATACTGGTATTGGCCCTCACGACGACGTCGCTTTATTAGTTTCTCCACATGAAACTAAAAGTTCCCCCGCCCATCAAGCAGCGGGAGGGGGCCGAAATTTCGGCGGAAGCATTTGATGCTCTAAGGCACGAGGTGCAACTTCTTCGTGAGGTCCTTGTTCGGGTTGAGAGCTCTTTTGAGGCGGTTCAGGACCGTCTTTCAGCGCTGGAGCGTCAGCAGCCTCGTTTAGAGGGCCAGCTGGACATCCTGGTGAGGATGCAGCAATCTGCGGCACGACCGCCTGTCTCGGCGCAAGCGCCTTTTGTCCACGTGGGAAGGGTCTTGATAGGGCTAAAGCAAGCCAACGTAGAACACTGGGTGGGTTCTCCGTTGAGTGTTTGCGCAGCTTGCTAGGAAGGTTTAGCGTATAAAGCTAGGCTCTTCTTGGCCACGACCGTAAATGGTCCAATAAAACGCGGGCGCAGTTTGGTCTTGAAGACCGCGAAAAACCAAGTTGTAAGTAGATTTTGAGCATTTAGTAAAACTAGGTCTCCGACCATATAAAAATTAATACAGCTTCTTCCTTTGGCATCTGCTCGTTCATTTTGTTTGTCATGGCTATCAGCCATCGTATCCGTTACATGTCTTAAGACACTAAATCGCGTCGCGAGAAACTCGCTTACTTGTTTCCGAACGGTAACAGGGCTGATATCAGCAAGCCTATCGGCTAATTCACCCCCACAAGCTCTGAACTACGCAGTAATATCGTTAATGGAACTCGTGGTGGGTGAGACCGTTGACATAGAACGGAGTACAGCCTGTAGAGGCATGTACAGCGTTATTTAACGCAAACTCCACCACTGGGAGCATTGATTTGGTGTCTGAGCACACACACTTCGTAAAACGTCTTCAATGACGCGATTGACACGTTCAATTTGACCATCGATTTGCAGATGGTCCGCAGTGGACGAATCCAATCTGGTGCTAAGCACTCGGAAAATTGATTTCCAGAATTTACCCGTGAAACGGGGTCCCAATCAGAGACAATTGCCACTGGCAAACCGTGTTGTCGAAACACGCGATCAATAAACAGCTTTGCTGTACCTTAACCATCAATGGAATCCGGCACGGCCGCTAAGTGAACCATTTTGCTCAATCGGTTAACAGAGACAACTCTGCCGGACTTACCGGCTAAATCTTTCAGTAGATCGAAAACAAAATCATACTAATGGACTCTCAACACCCTATGGGTACGGATAGACTTGCCAGTAGAGCAGCAGCATGCGCCGAGGGTTTAACCCGTTGGCAAGTTTCGCATGTGCGAACGTATGTTCTGACGCATTTATAAAGTCTGGGCCACCAATAAATCTGGCTTACAGAGCCGTAGGTCTTTATTCTACCGGAATGACCACCAAGGATAGTATCGTGTGCCTCATAGAGGATTCGTAACTTCAAGTTCTCATCATGAGGAAGAACGACTCGCGGAGGATCCGCAGCGTCCGTGCAATTAAGCAAAAGGTCGTTATCGATAGAAAATCGATGTAACCTTGCACGCAAACGTGCCGACAATTTAGAACCCGAGTCAGAGTTCTTTAGAGCTCGTAGCAGAGCTACACACTGTTCATTCTTGGCGTAAGCCGAACGGATCAATTCAGTAATAGGCGACATGATAGTTGTTAAATGAGAGAGCTCATAATCCGGCCTGCGTAATAACGCATCGGCCAAAGCTTTCTGCTTGCCAGGCTTATACTTCATCTCGAAGTTGTATTCCGCAAAAAAGGATAGCCATCTGGCCATTCTCTGTGATGGATGGGGCGACTTAGTCACCGTGCGTAATGACGCGCGATCTGTATGTATCACAAACGGCTTAGAGCCGAGCAGATGAACTCTGAATTTGACAAGGGCATACTTCATTGCAAGTAACTCTTTGTCAAGAACTGGGTAATTCTATTCCGCTGCTTTAAGCTGTCTAGACTCGAATGCAATAACACGTTCACGCCCATCAATATCTGTTTGTAACAGAGCACTGCTAATGGCAAAATTTGAAGCGTCACAGGTGACATTGAAAGCCAATTTGGATTCGGCAGTGCCAGAATCGGGGCATGGATAATAATATCCTTAACTGCTTGAAAGCATTATACTCTGTGCTAGTCCAGCTCCAATCCAATCTCCTTTTTAAGGAGATTGGATAATGGCCTAGCCATACCAGCGTAATTTTCGCTATATTTGTGTAAATAATTGGCGGGACCCAACCACTTACAAAAATTCTTCTGGTTTTTAGGAACCGGCCAATCTACTATGGCCTTTACCTTAGCGGGATCCGCACTAAAGCCTCGCTTCCCAATCAAGCACCTTAAGAAATGATTTTTTTCTGCGCCAAAAATGCATTGTGATGCATTGGCATACAATTTTGTGAGCATACACTCGAGCACTGCTCGCAAATGGTCTTAATGGTTTTCCACATCCGACCGACATGCTCCGCACGACTATGGACAAAAATGTCATTTAAAGAAGTCTGTGCATAACCTCGATGAAGGCGGAACAGTCGCGCCACGAGACGATTAATTGTTACCGGGGTATTGGAAAGCCCTTGTGGCATAACGACCCCCCAAGGCCATTACGCACCGAGTCAATTGGATCTAGATCTTGCTTACTATCATTTCCTAGAGGTTCAACAGAGCCTAGATCTTCCCCTGTAGGGCGCCCTGCACCTGCTGGGTGTATCGACGTCTTCCCGCACCGTACCAGATTTCTGGTATAGGTCGGAATTAGTGCTCTTTCAAGCTTTACGGGTATTACGTAGAGGACAAACCGGACGTTAATGTTTCGTGCTTCCGCACATGAACATCTACGGATGTTCTTATGCTGTTTCAGAGCTTGAAGTGCCTCTTCTCCTTCCTCAACGTGGCTTAGAGACATGGGTTCCGGTCTTTTAGAAGATTCCCATGTGCTTGTACGGTAAGCAGGCGTGCTTACACGAGCAGACTTAAAGTCGAACATAGCACGTAGCGCTATGGCATCTTCCTCTTCGAAAGTAGCAGGATGGGATCGAAATAATTCCGTCCGGGCAACGCCCCCATTGAGACCCCCACCAAAAAGATTGTTTCGTCAATTGCTTCTTGCACCGGGTCTTGATGCATATATGCAATGAGAGTTCTCAACTCCTGGACATAGTTCCCCAGGATTCGTTTATCCCGTCGAGTCTCTAGGAGCCGTGCACGCATGCGAAAAGCCTGATCAGGCGGTGCAAACATGTTGGTCATTTGCTGTTTCGGCGAATCCCGAAATTTAAAAGCGTCGTTTATGGACATACTGCACGATAGTGCCCACTCCATGGCTCCACCTCCGAGTTTGGAAAGGCCACAGCCACCTTTTCTCGTTCTTTTAAGAACAAGGCGGAGTCAATGGACATCTCCATCTGCTTAATCCAAAAAGGGAAGTTTCTCCCTCTTTTCCCTCAAATACATATTTACATTGACAACTAGAGGGTGAGCCTTAGGCTCTGAATCAGGTACAGAGATGTACCGAGTTAGCATAGATGCCGCAAGGTGATTCTGAACCTGTCCGATTAGGGAGGATTCTAATCGCATGAAGGCTTCAAGCCTTGCATGCAGAACCTCGGCGCCCTGGGACATAATAAACTCTATGAGTGCAAGCTCAAACAAAGCTTTAAGCTTGTCATACGCTGCGCGTTGCGCCTCTGAAAGTTCTGGACACTCTTCTATTTCAGTAATGTTTAGTTTATTAAGACTCGGGTGTTGATTGACTACAAGTAGTAGCTTCCTCGCTCCTTAAGTAAGAAGTAGACTTAAAGACTCAAATGTTCTCTTAGATTTACAGAAATAAAGGGTTTAACAACTCAGGGAGCCGTACAAATTAATTAAGCTTAATGATTCTAATTCAAGGGATTCAGGGGTTCGTAGAACTAAGTGGCAACTAGTGCCCGAGAGAATGTCCCTTAGAAAGGCTTCTATCTCTCACAAATCAATGCGCAAGCCTTAGGAAGGCACTAGACGCTTTAAGATCAAAAGGGAAACTGCACTTTAATTAACAATTAATTTAAACCTTACTCTAGCTAATTTTAAATAGATTTTGGCCGCCAAATTTATATCTGGCGCCGACCACATTGTTACCCATAATAAATGGGATTTTAGTAATTAACTATTCAGAATAGGATAAAGAGTATTTTACCCATAAAGTAAATGTACCACGATAACGGATCTCCAATCAATGTGTGCCCCATTACGCCCCTTTTACTTTTTTCTCTATACTAAAGCCTTAGTATCGACGTCTAGTAGCCACGACATCTTTCCTACTTGTAACCTTCCTCTGCACGTCAGTGTACGTGAAGAAATTGAGGCTGCCTAATCGTGTCTTCTAACAATTGGCGCGGTTATTTAAAATTTAACTCAACCAACTAACACAACTACCGTCTTATTGCGTCAATATTACCAAATTTGGTTATATTGAACCTTTTTAAGTTAAAATTAATAAAATATAATTAGTTTGTACTTCTTTTTATATTTTCTTTTTATAGGAAATGATATTTAATTTTCCTCGTAAAAGAATAATATTTAAATTTCCTCTGAGATAATTTTTATTTAACGGGACACCGGTTACACCCAGGCTGTTGATTTCGACGACAAAATTCAAAACGTAATTAGAGTAGGAAGAAGGCTTACAAGTCAATATTACTCTCGGCATTATCTCATTAGCAAAGGTGTTGGCAGTTTATGGTCACTATTGATCTTGCAACATTGGCATTTATAATTACCGTGTTGCCATTACTAAATAATCGTCAGAATTTGTTTTTTGGAATTCGTTCGATAGATTTAGCTGTCATGAAACGAGGCATTTTTCGCTAGTATCGCCTCAGTACTCGCTAACCTACACTGATAGTGAAGGTAAAGGTGCCTCCGGACACTTTACGTATACGATTGCAGAGGGAGGTTTTAGAGTTGCTAGTGTAGTTTATCAACTAGGTAACCGGCTAGCAACCTTACGTTACACGCCCGCTAAGTACACTTAACGGGGAGGTCAATCAAATCATGTGAAGTTAATTGACCTGTCACTTGGAAAGTGTGTGAGACACACAGTGCATTCACATCAAAGGGAATGACGTCTAGCGTCATCTGTGAGCTGAGGCATTTACATCAAATACGCTCGCCATGTAGAGATGCACATCTACCGAGATGGCATCTAATTATTAGGTAAAGTATTTATATATAATTTTACTAAATTTAAACCAGTCTTAAACTTACTTCCGAAGATACGGTGCACCCGGGAGCCGGGCAACCGCTTCCGTGTCGTTATTTATTTAAGAATACATGTTCGTTGGGTGAGGTCACCTTAGGCTACCTCACTGCACGTTAACGACGACGGTCAAATCACTTCGTCACTGTGCTTGAAGGCGTTTGCGTTGTAGTGCGAGGTCTTTTAGGAGCGCCTGCCTTCAGTTGGAGCACTATTTTTCCTTTCCACGACCCACCTGTCTAAGCGTGTCAGTGAGGATGAGCCTCGATATCGATTGGACTCATTTCTCCCACCCCTCCCAACACCATCGGGAGGTGGCTGAGCACTCAGCGCAGGGACTTGGTGAACAATCCTGGCTAGACTCTAAAGCAGTCCTCCTGAGCGACATGTTGCTCAGCTAAAGCAGCTTTATGCATTTGTGCTCGGACAGCAAATGACCGCGTCTAAGGCACGTAGCCATGCTGCGGTGGATTCCGTCATTAAGAGTCAGGATGAGCTCAGGCGTGAGCAGGCTCGGGACGAGGCTCTCAACAGGACTGTTGAGATGCTCTCCGTTCGGCCGGACCAGCCGAGGCCCATTCGGATGGGTCCGCCCAAGTTTGATGGGATTGCAGCGCACACGATTCTTCGCTGGCTTTTAGCCAACGCGGTGTGCCGCAGCTCATCGAGGACGACACCCGGATGGTGTCGTACGCCATGTCCCATTTGCGCGGTAAGGCCTTTACTCGGCGCTTATTGGCGGACATTAAGACGTTCCTACATGAGCGATCTTTAAGACAAAGATTCGCGCCATGTACCAGCCGCCGAACAACGAGGTGTTACTCCATGCGTGCTTCTTTGGAGCGCGACAGACGAAGCGATCTCTGCAAGAGTATGTACAAGATGCGCTCGCTGTCGGCGTCCATTACCGTAGGTCCGATTCCGGAGCACATTAAGGTGCCCGCGTTTATGAACGAGGCTACGGCATGACCCATCGCAACAGGTTATTTTCAGAAAGGTGCCATCGATGATGGAAGAGGTGATCCTAATTGCCTTAGTTGAGGAGCAGGAGCAGTCTTACAACAGTGCCGCGGCGACGGCTTGGTATAAGCCGTCGCCCGAGAGGACAGATGCCATCTCATGAAGTTGGGCAATGCAGATATAGTCTGCTTAAATGCGGTAAGCGCGGCCATATGATGGCTCGCTGCTATGCCAGGGTCCCTGCTGGGGCGAAGACGGACTCCCTTCCCAAAAGGCGATAGCACGAACCAGCGTGCGAGACGCATGAGTTCTGCATCGACCACTGATGGGTCGGGAAATGCAGGATCGCAGTAGGGGCGGGATGCCCTACTGACGCGGACTCTGAAGCTACCCGTAAGTTCAGATTTATCGAACAAATGGGTAGCATCCGTGCAAAAAATCGACAGCTGAACACGTAGCGTTATGCGATAATCCCGCACCTCTATCTATCATCGGTTTGACAGAGCTCGCAAACCCTTGAACCTGTCGCAGCACATTCTGTATCATCACGGCAGTCAATTAATGATGAAGCATCTCGTGAGATATTATCGCCTTACTTTCTACGAGCCGTGAGAAATGACGTCGCCGCAAGCTAAGAAATATTATATTTGTTATTGAAGATCTCTTCACTTTATTCTGTTGTTTTGCCTGTTCATTGAATATTCAAATGCTTTGAATATGATGTGATGGCTGGTCACTGATATGTACGAGAAAGAGGGGCATATTGTAAATTTTTGAAAAAAGAGGGAGATTAAGCAATTCGACTCAAAAGCGGGGTGCTGACGCATGATGTGAACTACCACTCCGTTAAATGGCGCCGGTGCATTTTTCAGCCCTTGCGGCGCCACAAGCCACTTCCTCAGCATACCGCTTGGGATGCCTACTGCCGTTTTGGCTATATCGAACTCCCACACAATTACCATGTAGTATGCATCCTTCATATTCAATGCGCGAAAGATAGTTAACTTTTGCATTGGAACTAAACATAACGAATTCCGCGGGAGTGGCGTTTGCGCCAGTATGGTCGCCATATTCAGCTTATTGTAAGCGTGCATCACGCGCCATCCACCTGTGGCCTTACGCGTAAAGAAGGTCGAGCAGCAGACGGGCAACTTGCTCTCACGTACATGTCCCACCTTGGCTCGCTTGTCGAAGAATTCATCGATATATCACTTCTTTATTCGGCAACGGCCATTGCTTGGCCACACAATACTTGGTAGGTCAACCTCGTGCCTGATGCCTCTATCCGCCAGTAGGCGGCTCGGCGCTTGTTCTAGAAACACATCACAGTGTTTCCACAGAATTAAAAAAAAAACGGTCTGTCTTTCAAGGCATCCAGCCTTGAGCAGCGAACCGTTCCTTCTTGTCGGTCTCTAATACGCTCTCGTTCATTGTGGACGACGAGCAATTTACCACGGTATTCTCTTCTGGAACTGATGCGGACTACCTCGTGGATCTTGCCTCTTTTAGGTTCAGACAGGAACAGATCTAACGACATCTCCGAGAGTTTAATTATTTCCTCGGCAGTTTCCAAGCCGCGAGTTCTGTGATGCACCCGAATCCACTAGGAGGGTCATCACCTGAGCATAGCCTCGTACTTAAGCGCTATAGACCAGCAGGGTTGAGGTTCGAAATTTCGGTACCTCAAGGACTAAATGAAAGATCACGGCTTGTTTAATGAATTTACTGATTTCTCTCTTGTGGCACCAGCGTGAGCTTCGCCTTCGAGGATTCTGGACCGAAGGACCAATGGACGCTAGTGTCCAAGCCTCTTCGCGATACAAGGCCGACGTATTGCGAGGATTGCCGACGTCGTTTTCCTCGTCACGTGATTCGATTGAAGACGCGCTCTTGTCCGATGGGTGCCGATAATCGACCAGGTCACGACGAATTCGAGCTCTCCTACATTTGAAAATGCAGACATCTGCAATGAAATTGCGCCGCACGTATTGCAGGGATTAAATGAACAAGAGAAGCTTGAAAGGAAGCGCTTGCTGTCACGAATGAAGACAATTTAATATTGGTTTTGTTCAAGGCTCCTCGTCGTATTGGCTATGCTAAACCTCACTGACGGCCCAGAATTTCGTCTCGCTTTGTTTGTCAGATACTATTAGGCCGTTCTTTGAAAAACCTCCACGTCCGCTTCGGTATTGCGCATTACTCTGATGCGGTTTCGGTAAAAAATGTAGCAGACACATCTAATGTTTGGTAGAAATGAATGATCTGTCAAAACGAGTAAATCTCTTGCTGTCGAGGAAATGGCTGCTAATGTCGCCAACAATGATCATGCTGTAGACTTATAACTTTCTCTGCAAGCCACTTCAAACTTGATAAGTTGAAGTTTTTTCATCACCCCATCGCTAAAAGGCGGTCAGGGCCGAACGCAATCGTCTCCTTGGACGACTTCATCCGAAAAAGGCGTGGCCGTGTCCTTAATTGCTCATTTGGTGAACTGCAACGGACAATACCGATGCATATGACCCTTTTGGCCACGGCCGTGTTGAGGCCAAGAATATTTTGAATATGATGTAATGGCTGGTCATTCATATGCAAGAGAAAGAGGGGCATATTGTGAATCTTGAAAAAATGGGTAGACTAAGAAATTCGAGTCAAAAGAGGAAAAAATGATGCATTTAGCACATTGTAGCACCACAATATCAAGAACGGAGGCAGCTCTCTTGTTCTTGGATCACGTGTATCGACTACACGGGATGCTCGAGTCCTCGTATTGGAAAGGATCTGCGTTTTACGTGGGATTTTTGGCGTCATGTGTTTGAGATGCTGATTAGTAAGCTCCACATGTCAACAACCGATAATACCTAAAACGGTGGCCGAAAAGAATGTGACATTCGACTCGTGGCGGATGCATTGCGCACAGTAGCAGCTCGTAAGGAATGGAGAAAATTATTGCCCTTCATAGAGCTCGGTATTAATATCAGTTTTTACGCCAGTACGGGTTCTAAATTAACGGACTGCGCCAATCTCAGACGTAAGTCTCGTTTGTGCGCTGCCCGAGGCTAACTTGCCCTGGTGACACTGCCAACTTAGCAGTGATCACGACACCTATAGGTGCCAGCGCGGAGTCACGGCAAGAAATCCGTGTGCTCCTAGATGATGACGACGATTTTTTATTGGCAGCTACGTTTTACGACCGACCTCTCGGTGGCGTCATAGGTGAGTTTGATACTTGAAGCGTGAGCGAGGCTCAAAGCTTTGTGGATGAGCGATTATTTGGGCTTCAGAGCTCTGGTGAGCGCAATACGAGTTCTTCATTGGTGCCTTTTATCAACGTCGATGGTAATTTAACAGCATCCTAAGGATTTTGAATCCCTCGTATCAAGCTTGGGATGCTTTTGAACAAAATGTATTAAGCGTAGACCGCGAGATTTGGCTAGGCAAATTTGTTTCTGTACGAGACCGATTCAAAATAGATCGTAAGTCGGTGCACACCATAAGCTGCAGATTGTCGAGGATGGCAGGGATGGCAGGGATTCCTTTTTGCTCGTGGGAAGACCCATGTCTTTGCTGCATCAAAGGTAAGTTAATGCACCTAGAGAGACGCACACGCTAAAGGATCCTTATTAAAGGGCCGTGCCTTTCCTGTGAGACGCGCTAAGAAATGGATAATTAGTAAATTCCTAACGAGCTCATAGAACGTTCTTTTCCGACGATCCTTGGAGCAAGGGATGGATCTCGTCACACTTATCGATGAGACCCGGAATGTCTAACTTCAGTTACGAGCGAGCTCTCAACTATCATGTGAAGGTGGACATACCCGCCAAGGAATGAGCTAACTCGTCCCACATCACGGTATTTAAGAAGCGAACCAGGTCTGACTTATTCGTTGGACCCGCCTGTTTGTCGACATGATCGCCAATAATTCAAGAAGCGAACCAGGTCTGACTTATTCGTTGGACCCGCCTGTTTGTCGACATGATCGCGTCGCGGACGTGGGTCATGCGAAAGATCATCGTTTCGACTTTACGAGGACGGTGTAAGGTCCTTGCACTGATCAATAGAGAAATTTGTGATCGCTCAAGGTACGATCGCCTGATTGGCAAACGAACGGGCGCTTGAACCCTTCTCCACGCGCTGGCGACAGCTCGTGACGAGATTGCATCCTTGAAGGATGAAAGGAAACATTAAAGCCGGAAGCATGAGTCTCTGGCAAATGTTTAGGAACGCGCGGTTTAATTCATATTTCGATAAGCCTGATTTTAGTAGTTAGGGCGGGGAGCGGGCGTCCAATGTAAATCGTTGAATGCCCTCGCATCCTACGTTGCAGCTTTATCGTGTATGCGTTGCCTTGGTGATGTACTACACAAAACGGGCCGACATACACGGGCAGTAAATTATTACTGATCACACTAGCCACTGAATGTTTAGGTAGATTTACCGTAAACAGTAGGACTAGATCGTAAGCTTTAAATAAAAGAACGTTTGCTCTTCCATTACTATCATCATTCCGTTTATGTCGATCCACCGCATCAGCGAATCCTGGTCGTTTCGGACCACTGTTTCTTGAGCCCCCCCCCAGCAGGAATTCACCGCCGATTCCGTTATTTTATTCCAGTGCGTTCGGTGCGCACTGGAAAGATATCATTCTCCTATTTAATGAGAGTGTCATTGTTCTAACTGGTATAACCATTGTCGATGCTGAGTACATCAGCATCGGTATTACAAAGCTAGTAGTAGACTTTTCCTTTTGGTGACTTTGTTTACTTCAATATTAATTAGATCAACATCGGCATCTTTTACATTTGCTGTTGAGTCAATGTGTGATGACCAAGAGCCAGATCGACTATGCTCGAGCGAGTCCCCCCCTGAACGAAAGTTACACTCGAGAAAGGTGGGTATACGCGGATGGCGTAAGCCATTCACGAAGAATGGTGTATGCTTTTGTTGCTGCATACACCAAGTTGTGGATGACAAAATCTGTCATCGGCAAGAACTCCAATTTGTAAAAGAATGGAAGTATTCTCGAAGTCTCTCTTCGAGGACACAATTTGCACGTTTTGACTGATCATCTGTTTCCTTGGGTCTCGATCCGAACCAGTTCACAGGATAACCTATAGAGTCGAAATATCGTGACTACAAGACCTGAGCACAGCCTTCGGCTGTGGTTGACACCGGTACTGCACCAAGGTCAACCATCTTGCTGAATCGATCCAACATCATTATTCTTGTGAGCCTCTTTGGATAACTCGAAGATGATCCATTGATTCAGTATCAACCTGCGGCTTTTTCTGAGCATTTTTATTGACAATTCTTGAAATAACCTGCAAATATTATATTTGTTAGGATAAAAAACTATTGATAGGATGCCAAATTCTCTTCGGTCTAGGCAAAATGCCAAAATTCAGAAGACTTTTGCAATGCATGAAAAGTTGAGATATAAAATTCCGAGACATGTGGAGGGAGCTTATGGCATACTCTCTGTTCCTAAAAGCTTTGCTTCTGTGTAATTTGTATTCAGGTCAAGCCTTAGGGCCACTAAATTTGCTGGTTTTAAGAGTCATGCACTGTATTATTGAAGTATTTCAAACTGGCGAATACTTGCAAAATGTATTGCTTTTTGCACGTAAAATCTCAAAATTAATTTCATATGTAACAATTTTGTTTGGCCCAAGGAAATGGCAAATACTACAAAGGCTAAACCGTTCTAGTATATTGAGCAGATAATTGCTTCTTGCGTTCCAAAAATTCAACATGCTCGGATAGCTAATTGTACTTTTCAAGCTGCGCATCAATACCTATTTTAGTCGACAAATTATTGATGCTGGTATTGGATTGCCAGCTTTTTTCGAAACTGTCGATCTTATTTAATAATTTGTTTGAACAGTCGATAGAGAAGGAACTTCGAGCCGACACAGGGTCGTTCTTGTATTGTATGTACAACGCCAAAATGCTGAAAGTGCTTATGCCGGCGGCTTCAACGGGAGCCGTCTCGGCGACCTGCATAATCGCTCCTCGAGCCCGGCTAGATTATAATATGTCAACAGACCGTCCCGCGGGTAGTAATAGGCTTTGCGGTCATCAGATTACTGATGATCGCATAGCTACGCTCTCGTCATCACAGATACTGTAACAGGGTGTCCCGTTACATAAATATTATTTCCTATAAGAAAAAATAGAAATATTATTTTGAATGAGAGGAAATAAGTGAATAAGTACAAGATTATTATCACTATTTATCTTGTACAACAGCTACATCCCTCAAAATAGAATTGGGTACACTTCGGTGGAATTTGTACCTTTTCACTGCATACTCAGCTGCTTTTACGGCAAGACTTTCCGGTAAACGTCCATGTATCGTAAAATTTTTAGTGAGTGCCGACGTATTTCGTTCAGTGAAACAGATGCCAAGGCAGCTGAAATTGTTGACAGCAATTTATTTTAACTATAGTCACAGTGTTTTCTGGCATATCGCATGGCGGCTCCCCAAAAGATTTTGATGAAGTTGATCTCGCAGTGTAATTTTTGGGTAAAATATCACTTGATGGCAAGCGACAACAATCTATCATTCCAACTTGCACTTTGCAGTCCGATTGACAGACCATAATTTTTCTGGCGCAGCAGGTTGTGCAATCCAAAGGGCACATTTTGCATTGCCCCTGAGGCCAGCATCCCACAGCCCGCGTTCTTCCAGCACAACTTCCAATCCCTATGCCTGACCACGAAGCGTTTCATCAAGATGATAATCATCAAAAGTCATTTCCTGAGAGACTCCGTTTCCCACGTCGTTGCACGCATCATTGGCTGCTTGCCTCCACTTGACAGATTCATTTTTCTGGCGCGAAGGGCATCGGGGGCAAATGCACTGGGGCTAGTTGCTTTGTCGAAGGCAAAAAAAGTTTGACAGCCGGAAAATCGAGTCTTGAAGATTGGAATAGCCCTTTTTTCGCAATGGTTTTTTTCACGTTCTGGTAACCAAAGACGCTTGAGTCCATCATGAGCTGCAAGAGTACTTTCATGAGTCACCAAGATGAGTGGAGGAATGCCATTATTAGGGGGTCAGGTGATTGTAGTGAAATTTGCATTGTTATGCTCAACTTCCTCGTTCCCAGCATCAAACGGCACCGACGTCGGTAGCTTAGGGGTTACGGGGTCGAGGTGACTGTGATTGTTAAGCAGCCTCCTATCTTGGTAGTGCCTGAGTGGGTGACGGGTCTAACATGAATGGAAACCTCGGCTAGTACCACCCCTGGGTCCGACGCCGACCCGGGAGGTGGGTAGGGAACCGCTACGTCGTGTCGCGTAACGTGTTACGATAGGGAAACTGCCTTGTCTCGGGCCCGGTCCCGAAAAGTCCCAAAGTTACTGTGGGCACAACCCTTCCCCCCGGGGGCGGCTGGAAATTGAAAATTACCCAGCAAGAAACGGCATCCGTGTCTCAAGGGCAGCCATTCGCTCCAAGAAGAGCTGACGATACGCAATGACATCTTCTCGCTCATTGCCATCAATGTATATTCCTTTACTCACTGTGCGATACTTGATGTCAAGTGAATAGAGCCAGCATGTTGCATTCCTTTCAGAGATTGAGGGAGATGGGGAGTATCCAAGTTGCGGGAATATGTTCTGGTTGACATGAGCTGTCAGAGCTGATACTTCGACGTTGAACTTATTTGCTCGAAGATACTCTTGCAGGAGTAATATGCAGCCTGCAGATAGCTTCTCCGTTTTGCGTGTTTTCCCGTGACAAAGGCAATTCTACACCCTCTAGGCAGAGTGTGGCCCAAGCATGCAGAGAGCGTGCAAAATTTACAACCCTCCGAGCACCTTCCGCTATCAGTGCGCTAGCTGCATTACGGGCATTTCCAGAATGTACAAGCCGAAGATAAGAAAGAACTGCAAGCCGCCGGTTTTGCTCGGCTTTGCCATTTTTTTTGTTAGGGTGGCATGTGCGTTAAGGGTTGTTGTCAATCTCTTCCTGGTCCACACTGCATCATCCTCATCTTTACCCTCTTCGTCACCCTCGTCATCACCCTCGTCATCACCCTCGTCATCACCCTTGTCATCACCCTCGTCTGCAGCCTCAGCTTCTTGCAAAACTGTTCCTGCAACAGCAAAATATTTAGTAAAAAAATATAGCCAACAGCAGCTTTCAATAGTTCGGCTTTTTTCCGTCTTTGAGCTCGAGGTGCACCACCGGTATCGTGGACTGGCCTGTTATGATTTGGTGGTAATGGTAGAATTTAACAGCTGCTTGATAGGCTCTTTTAATATTTGCTTCAACAGATGCAAAGTCCAGATTTTCGTCATCACTGCCCTTCGAAACTCTAGAACTACTGTCAGTAAATTCATGAATGCCTGCTGTTATCGGCTTTGGCGCGCTTAACCTCTCTCATCTCCTGCATCTGCCTTTTTAACGATGTGATGCGAGGAATAAATGTTCAAGTTTTGTTAGAAGGCGGGTGAGTGGCTAGGTGATGACTGAGCGTGGGACAGGGAAGGGACGCATGCCATAAAATGAACTCGAAGCCAATCACCAGGGGCAAAGTAGTAAAGTTAAATGATCTGAAAATTGGCCACTTTAAATCAGGCTTTGCTAGTCTTAAGTGTCTTGCATTGTACTACATCTCACAACTCTAAAAGATCTCAACCGTCGTGTCCTTGTACATGCCGTCAGCACTTCAATAGAGTCAACAAAACAAAGGACAACTGCACTTATGAACATTTCAAGCATATCTCTTCTGCCGAGCCTCATCAATTTCAACGTGATTTGTCAAGCCAGCATGGTACGTCTTCATTTGTCATTTGATGTCAGCATGCTCTAGATTTGACGCTTGATCTATAAATTGGGAGCATGTGCACTGTCAAATACCATTGGTAGCTACTAATCAATAGTCGATTTATCTTTGTATAACACGGAATACGGAATATCAATTGGCGGAATTAATAATATATTGGAGGCAAGATGACTATATGTTGTGACGAGCCAATTGGCCAACCGCGACTATATCCACAAACACGACTTCGTCGTATAAATTTACAAAAACAATCCCATCAGCATGCAACGCAGCATCAGCAGGCCTCACGTGTTTAATGATAATGTGGTCTTCGTCGAATCTGCTTCTGAAGTACAAGTGTCGGCAACTCCAACAATTCATTACACATATGTATAATTCTGATAGCTCATTCGCAAAAAAGAATGCACTTAAGTTGTTTTTAGAAAGGCGCATATTGTAGAATAACGTCTCCTTCTAAAGCTGTTGCGATATGACATCTTTCCTCTAAAGTTGCAACTAAGCTTTTGACACCATATCTTGAAAAGCAAGCCGTCGGCGTGATTAAACTTAACGAGATCAGATGTCGCTTCTCAAGACTGCAACTGTACGCATCCACCTGGGCATACACCGATATACTCGTACTATACGCGAAAAACATTAAGTAATCGTCTAACAACTGTAATGATTATTCTTCAGGTAAACTTTGAGAGCGAATGGAATGCGATGCAGCCATTACTGGCGTCATTGGTTACGGGCGCACCACAGACATTAACTAATGAGGTGTGGCTGAAAATATACTCGTACGTGGAGAAAAAATTCGGTTGAAGTTAGAAAGCATTTGCTTGACGTGATTTGGTAGTGGCATCTACAAAATTTGCACCAACCCAGGAGCACCGCAGGCAGAAGCGTTGTTTTTTCGATTGCGAGGGCTTTTGGTACAGCATGTAGAATACGTTTCGAAGGAGCTAACTGCAGTCGGCGGCGAGCACGATTTCCTGACCAAGTATTGTACATCATTTGAGGCGTTTTCTACAGGAACTTGCTACATATCAGAGCTCTTCCGCTATCTGGTTGGTAATATCTAGCAAATTATGCGAGCCACGAGTCTTACTTACACTGTGATACGACTGCTTAGAACCGGTACTGGATCTCATTTTCTCATTGTAGAACAGGTCAGGCACCTGTTCCTGGAGTGTATCCTGTCACAGAAGTAAGAATTTCGCACATGAGCGAATGATGGCAGCCAAATTATATCCGCTTTCTTATTGCACAGCTTTCCTTGCACATTTGGCACGATGTTGTATTCTCAAAGCTAAAAAAGCGATTGATTAAAGCGATTATTCATACATACCATGTCGCACGACGCGACAACAGCGATTACTTTGACGATGGGGACTGCATTACCAGCACAATTGAGGTCGACATGTGATTGCTAGGTCCCGAGAATTCCTCATGCCGTAATATGCTAAATTGCTATATCTATGCAGACTTATTATAGTCTAGGTCTATGTCGACTAGATCAAATGAGTCTTTACCGCGAAGAGCTTGAGCAGCCTTTTCTTGATGTAAGTGCTGCGACATATCTAAGATTTACATTGTTTAAAAAAAATTATTTTGAGTTGAAGGACGCCGCTGAATTTTACTCATCAAAAGCGATTCAGCTTCTTTCCAAAGGGACGATTTCAGAATATTTGCGGGAGACTGAGCAATTGTGTGCACAAGAGCACAAACGTTGCGAATCACGTTTGCATCGAACGTAAGTCACGATTGAAATGATGTAAATAGGTAGCTGTGTAATTTCAATTGAGAAGTTTTTTAACGCTGACCCTTATTGCAGTACTGTAATTCAAGTTCGACAAGTTTGTTGCCGCGAATTGGTAGCTGAGCATGCTGATCGAATATGTGAAGACGCCGAAAATTTTGTAATTAATAACAATAAAGAAGATCTCCACCGAATGTTTTCCTTGTTTTCGGAGCTGGCAAATGAAAATGCGCTGATTTCTTTCAAGGTAATCACTTTTGCGTCTTATTTATCGTTTGCCGAAATTATATTGATCGCGTCGTGAGCAAATAGAATATTTTAAAAAAAATCATCGAGCGAAGTGGAATGGAGGTAGTTAAAAAGTTTCAACTAGAAGAGACCACAAAAAATCCGGAGGGGTATGTTGAAGCTCTGGTACAAGTGCGCAACAAATACTTTGCGCTAATTAAGGACTCATTTGGATATCACCCGCTTATGCGCACAGCTCTTGATCAAGTTTGTTAACTTTTGGTGTTGTATTCACCATTTCGTCATGGCTGATAAATATCGTATCTGCCAATGGTGTTAAGGCTTGCCGGGCGTTTGCTAACTCCCATCCACGGCTACCTGAGCTACTTGCAAAATATACACACTACATGATGTCGCGTGACAAGAGCAGGGGTAGTAAGGTATTAGTTATGCCTGGCTCCCCGCAATTTGAAGCGCCTGCCACTTTGGACGACATTTTGGAGAAGAGAATTGAGAATATAAGCGTTGTGTTCTGCCTCATCGACGACAAAGATATTTTCAAAAAGTACTATTCAAAATTCTTGGCAAAACGCTTGATTAAAGGTAAGCTCACTTTGATATGATATCGCTTTAATTAGTAGCTTATGAGTCGCTGATCACTGCAGGGACGTCAGCTTCGATTGACATGGAAATTTTGTTAATTCAAAAGCTGCGGGACATATGTGGGCACGACTTCGTATCAAAACTCCAAAAGATGATGAAAGACAAGACGTTAAGCAAGGTGCAATGCGTTGGTATTAAAAACATATGAAAAACCGCCGACATGTGAACTGTCACGTGTTTAGGAATTGATAGATTCGTTCACGGCGTGGCTCGAAGAAAGAGATATTGAACTGCGTTCGGAGAAGGCAGCTAATTCGTCAGCTATTGACCTTCATCACGCTATCAAATACCATTGCGATGTCCTCACAGCCGGAGCGTGGCCAATATCGAGTACCGCCGCTCTGCATAAGATTGTTTTGCCCCCTCAGGTTTTAGCCCACACGAATTTGTTCATGGAATTTTATACCGGAAGAAGCACCGGCCGAAAACTGCTGTGGATTCACAATCTTTCGTTTGGAATGATCCAGAGTTACTGTTTCAAAAAACGCTACGAATTTTCACTCAGCTTCTATCAAATGCTTATCCTTTTGCAGGTGTTATACAATTTTTTGCTTTGCTTCCGTGCGTTCATTAACTAATGGCTCCACTTTGTGCAGTTTAATAACGCGAAAGAGATTTCTCAATTGCAATTAGTCCAGCTCACAAATATTCCTGAAAAAGACTGTGGGCATCATTTGGCAAGTCTTGTTAAGGTTCGTGAATGCATCTACACAATTGACTTTGGAAGACTTACTGTCAGCTATGCACTGTGAAAGGCAAAAATACTAATTGTCGAATCTGAGGGTGCAAATCCGTCGCATGCAATTAATTTCGCTTTTTCTAGCCGGAAACTTCGTGTATCGGTAAGTCATTGCTAAGCAAAGAGATTAATTACGACAATGGCTTACTTTGATTTCCATAAACAGGCTGTGCCAGATAGTCTTGCAGAATCTCCAAGAAAGATCAAAGTTCCTACTCGCGATGTAGAAGAGGATCGCAAAATGTCATTGCAGGCCGCAATTGTGCGGATCCTTAAGACGCGGCGTGAGATCCACCAGGCGCAATTAGTGCACGAGGTCGCAGCGATGCTTGCTAATCAGTTCGTCCCGACTACGTTGGCCATTAAACAGAATGTAGAGATACTCATTCAAAAAGAATATTTACGCCGTCACGAGAACGATCACACAAGGTATGCATACGTGGCATAAATCGAGTGACTTCGACCACGTCTGGCAGGAATGCATTCAAGTCTTCTATTAAGCTCGTTTATATCAAAATATTTTTTTAAAGGGCACGAGCAGTGCTGGCAAATATGCAGCATACACTCATCGTACCCGTAGTAGAGCTTATATTATTCAGAAATACGCACGAGCTCACGTTCAGATATAACATGGAGCTTGTCTATCTCCTCCGCTTTCGGTCCATCGTTTTGCTTGACCAAAAAGGCCTTTTAAATGATTCTGTGAATGGTCTCATCGTTATGGGTAGCAAAAAACCTTTGAAAATTCGTACCCAGGTCAAGAATTCCGCCGAATAGTTAAAATTAATTTTCAAGCAGTGTAGAAGTGTACCTCGAATGGGCGCTTTTTGATGTATATCAAATGATGTCCGCGCTGAGACAGCATCTACTCAGCATTCTGGCCGACAATTGTAAGCGGACTCTTGCCGCTCCAAAGCATCTGCATCCGCAAATTATGAGGCATTACACGTAACGTCAATATAACGATTGCGTCCTACTAAGTGCATCGACACATCCAGAACCAGAGCAAGTATATAAGGTAAAATGACAATTGAAAACAAATTGATGCATCCAAATATTGCCACTTCGACAACGGCATCGTCGCTTAAATTGCTTGCAAACATAAAGCTAATTCCGCAAGACTTTTCAAATCGACAATTTGTAATTACGTACAAAGGCCGGTATGTCCTGACATATGAAGACCATGAAGGGCAGACAGGCAAGCAAAAATGTGCTGCCCAGACTCGTCAGTACAGACCTTCGTAGATGTATTTGCGCTCGTACTAAAATTCATCATTTGTCAAAACTCATCGACTTTCGTTAGCAGATCACTTTTCAGGATGCGGTCTTAAAATATTTTTGTGGTGTTCGGAATAAAGTTTATATGTCAACATCGTCGTTATAGTCATCTTCTACATCGCTACTATAATAATTGCTGCCAGCGCTTCCAGCGAATTCATCCTCGATAAATACATCTCCTTGTTGAGAACCAAGACACCAATTAAGCTCAAGATTATCAATACGTCGAAAAGTGCTTTCATCGTCTCTGCAGAGCACGATATGTAAGTCTAATGACAATTGAGTTTCACAAATCTTCTTAAGGATAGGCTTTAGCTCATTGTGCACGTAGGAATAGCTCCACCGCTGGTCTACTAATGAGCCTTGCGGATTATGTATAATTAGTGAAGCTTTAAAGCAACACGTGGTGATACCCATTTGCTCTTCACTTGTCTGAGCGAGACACTTCAACAATCTGACAATCTCAACATAGAAAGGATGAGGCGGCAGATTATTGTAATCGGTCGGCCCTGCGAGACTTAAGACAAGGGTCCGAGTTCCTCCACCAAAGTCCTTCATCCTGAAGAGGTGTTGCAGAAATTCAAAAAGACCATCTCCCGAGCAGCAAACAGCAGGTAATTTAATCGTGGTTAAGCGCAAGTGTCCAGCAAGCGCAAGTAACCCGCGATCCGTAAACGATCGGATAGTTTTGACGGGTTGGATTTCATTATATGTAGAGCAGTCATCGAAACACAGATTTTGCAATAGTGGACAGCAGGAAACGACCGTCTCCCAAAACTTGTCGCCAAAGGCTTCAGCGTATAAAAGGACGTCTTCATCTTTCTCCATACTAATACGAATCTTTAACTCGATCAACGCGGGACAGCCATTAAATAGTGCGACCACATCGTTTGCGGGCAGCTCATGATCCGGTATTGTAGTAGCATGGTTCGTCAGTTCGTCTTGGCTTAAATTGTTATCCCAACCCCATGACATATTTGGCGTCAGCGACAGTATTTTCAAATTTGGCTTGACATATTTTCCAAACATTTGAAAAAAGGGGTCGGTAAAAGGTACGAGTATCCAATTGAACTCGCGCAGATGGGTGCAACTCTTGTTAAAATTTTCCCACGTTTCCAGCGAAATCATCCATTTTTCATCACAAGCTACATCGTTAAGCTCGTCAATAGTATCTTTATAACCATCTAAGTACCATACATTAGGACAGAATTCGATTACTCCTTCGATAAATTTTGTGCTATTACGAAACGTGTCGGTTTTCTCTCTCGTCGGTACCGTCAACTGCTTCAGTCCCCCACACTTGCCTTTCAAATACCACCTTGCCATCGCATATTTCAAAGCTTCCATTAATCTTGCAATGGCCTTGCAGTTATCGGTCACACCAAAATTCTGTTTTTTCGGGAGTATTAAAAACTCTACTTGTAAGCAACATTTCGCTGCAACTTCCAGCAAATCAATTAAATGCCGGCTATCGAGCGGCATAAACCTCAAGTCCAGTCTTTTAAGACCGGGTGTAAGAGAGAGAATTACGTTCCACGGTAATTCACGGTCTTCCATCCACCACCAAACACCTGTGACAAATCGTGCGCCGTCAGAGCGCCCCATTCGAATGCGAAGGTCCCGCACCAAGCGACCACGTAGCTGGACTTTTCTTCGGATCGCCATCACCTCAGTTCTTGACCCATATTTAAATGTTAACTGCATTGTGTCACGTCGGATCAGCGCCACTAATTCATCTACAGCGTGATACCATCTTTTCGATACGAGCGCCACATCTTTTAAGCTTCTACCGTGCAATGAACGGCGCTCGGGTCCTAGATCCCGGGTGAAGCCACAAACTGCATATTCTAGCACAAGAGAAAAAGTTGAAAGAGGCAGCCAAGCAAGCGACATGCATACAGGTTGTAGGGGCGCCGACCCAAGCTCTCGTTGTTTGAAATTCATATATTCCGAATTATTTAGTAAAAGCTAGTCCATCCCAGTAAAGATCTTAATATATCATAGTGTAATATAATATCAATGAATTGAGTGATCAATGCTGGCTGCCTAGCCTTTCTGACAATGTGTTGCTTGATCATGTATTACTCCGAAACATAACGTGTCGGCCGAATGATTTTACAGTGCTGTTTCGAATATAAAGTAACTTCTCGGCCAAAAGCATGCTACCAATATACCCAGCGACGGGGAGTGATCCTTTTGCGACACGAAATATGAAATTTGCATTGATCAGTAAGGAGGTGCGGACACGTATCATATTTGACAGCATGATGACTTGCAAAGAGCTGTGGGAACTGCAATCCAGGAAAGAACATGACTGCAACTCAACGCTGTCAAACAGAGTCGAAATTCTGCATGCGAGACTAGAATGGATATCAGGATTCAGATTGAAGTACAACTTGCTCCATATCCACGTAATCCCCGTTTTAGTGACAGCGTTTTGCTGGCGACTCACAACAAATATGACGAGCAAGTCGCTGAAGATTATGTTTTTAGGGGCCCCTGGCGCCGGCAAAGGCACGTATGCGTCTCGCATCGCTCCTATGCTACAAATTCCAACTATATCAACGGGGGATTTGGTGCGCTTTGAGATTAAAAACGGCACTCAGCTCGGGGCGAGGATCAAAAGCTACAACAACAGCGGCGCACTTGTGCCCGATCAAATTATTCTTGATATGATGGAGACTAGGCTAGCACAGGTAGACGCTAAGAGAGGCTTTATCCTAGATGGATTTCCACGGAACGTGCCGCAAGCCAAAGCTTTTCAAAACGTGACTGATCTGGACCTGGTGGTGAACATAAACTTGCCCCAATGGATCCTCACGGACAAAATTAGTGGCAGAAGGTTGGTCCCCTCATTGCAATACGTCCGATAGCACAAGACTTTATGTAGCAATATGCGTTGCAGGGTGTGCACTAAATGCGGCTCTGGTTACAATGTGGCCTATATAAACAAGGGCGCGTACCAAATGCCCCCGCTGTTGCCCAAAACCGAAGGAGTTTGTGACTCTTGCGGTGCAGCGGCACTAGTGCAGCGTCCGGACGATACGCCTGAAACGGTTAAACAGAGATTGGAGGTGTACAATCGAGAGACAGCACCATTAATTGATTTCTACACTCAGCTAGGCAACCTCAGGACGTTTGATGTAAAGAAAGGATTGGCGGATCTCGATCAGCTTGTCGGTCTCATTGAAAAGGAACTACATCCGTAGTATAGACGTGTTGTAACGAATAGGAGAGTACTTTATTTCTGCGTTGTTGTAGAGCTTGCTGTACTGTAGTTGCAAAATGTTATAGGTAGTTTGACTCGTTTCAAAATCTTTGCTTGGTAATTTATATTCGTTCTAGTCCGAATGCTATCGTTTTAAATTATCCACTCGGTGCTAATTTGTCATTCAATAATTAAAAAAAACTTTTAAATAGAATTGTCATAGGTGTTTGGCGGCACTACAAATTACTTGAATAAGAACGCCATAACTTTCCGATTTATGTCATGTCTATCTTTATTTACGTTTAAGTGAACTGACACTTGCGTTTAAATTTTAATGCCTATGCCCCACATCGTACCATCTTCATTATCTTTTGAGCAGTGTAATTTACACCTTGAGGAATTGGCGAAGATAAGCGTGCTGCATAAGAAAGGCGAATATCGTAAATTTTAGCCTTGAGTTGCTTAAAATTATTCAATCTTGTAATTTAAACAAGATGTTTCAGGAGAATCTCGATAAGGCATAAAAATGAGCTTGCTTGCATTTTTCAGACAGCCATTTCTTCATTTCTTTACTGTAGCTTTGGCGGAGCTACCTCCCTCCTTAAGCCAGAGAAAGACTTCAGACTCAAAGAGTCACTTAGTTCTATAGAACGAAGAAGTATAACAACTCAGTGATACGTATAATGGAACTGGGCACCTTTTGCTTGTACTGATAACTGTAACGGGGCACTGTCGACTTATACTGCTTCAGTACAAGTTTACTTCGCACTGCTTCAGTGCGAGTGGTGCCTCACGTCATTTCACGTACTCTAGTACGTGCAGAGGAAGACTCTCTTTTAAAACACTTGCTTTAAAGAGGGTTAAAAGAAAATTGTATTTAATATAATAAGTTCCTCTGTTTCTATCTATTTCCTACAAGCTTAATTATAAACTAATACAAAACATGTAGTAAAGTCTTATCTGTTTCTCTCTTTGCGCGCGTCCAGCGCTGACTGGACCGCGCAGAAAGTAGATATAACAGCCTATATCTACCAATGTATAAGCTTTCCGAATATTGCTACTTATAGTAATATTATCCAATATTATCCACCTCTTAGATAATATATTGTTATTGAATAGAGTGGTCACTATAAGATTACTTAATTGAAAACGATGTTGATTGGTCAGAACCCTTAGTTTCAAGTATATTGCATGGCTAACAAGTCCATGCGTATGCGAATAGTGCGGCGCCTTCGGCTGCGGTTCATGCAGCTGCGGGCGACGCATTATTGTCTCTTGCGGCAGACGTTTCGTCTGCCGTAGTATCATCTTCTCCCGCAACACTGGATGTTGCCGGTGCACGTGGTGATTCACCACGTGAATACGACCCCTCTTCGGAGGTCGACTACGAATGCGAGTCGTACAAAATGGCCGACTCGAGGAGAACAGAACAGTAGCCTGACCATCATCAGGCGGCTGACTATGAGCCTTTAAATGATGGGGCTCAATCGGATGGACGTGCTAATAGCGTTCGCTATAGCATGTTTGGTTCCGACGATGAGGATGATTCCTCATCGCCAGCACCGTCTCCCGTGCCGTCACCCGCCTATATTTCTGTGCGTGGTGAGGACGATGGCCTAAGCCATCGTAATAAAAGTTCTTGTGGTACCCCTGCTTCAGTGGGTACATCTCAGGGGATTGTAGACACTATAATGTCTCTTTCTTGCCCCTGAGAAGAAGCCGTGGCTTTTGCCCGAACGGCTAGTCAATAGCTTGTCTGGAGAGACTACTCCTCACAATCAATATGCCTTATTTATTGCGACTAAGCTACATGGCCTTGAT
Organism: Bremia lactucae; assembly: GCF_004359215.1. NCBI lineage: Eukaryota > Oomycota > Peronosporomycetes > Peronosporales > Peronosporaceae > Bremia > Bremia lactucae. The sequence continues at coordinate 2,694,899 of NC_090619.1, forward strand.
CCCAGCGCGAAGAACTTGCGCGCTGAGGAAGATTTTAATCTCGATGCTTTTCTTGAGCGTCGCTGGTACAGTGGCCACAACAATAGAGATAAAAGCTCATTTTTGCAAGCCTGAGGCGCGTTTATTCGCAATGTCAAAGACATTAAACGCGAAGATTGGCTTCAAAGACTTAACGCGTTCGCGTTAAGTTTGAGAAACGAACTCCAACCGGTGCAGATTTAAACTGCATCGGTGTTCTCGTGAGGCAGGACTTCCATGCCTCACTTGGGGTGATACCTGTCCGTGTAGTCACGACAACACGAAACGATTGAAAGGGGATGTTTATTCTCCTTTTTCGCCCTGGGGAAGGGCTCGCATATCTATCGAGATGCTTGATGGGATGGACGTTTTTTTTTGCAATCGATTTTCTTAAAGCGCCTGGGGCACCTGTTTTACGATGGACCTTTTGATCCATCGGATGAATCTCGTCATACTGACGGACGAGGCCCTCAACGTCAACAACCAGCGGGGAACGAGGTTCCCATCTGTCATGCAAAGGTGGATAACCGCGCCAGCGACCCCTTCATATCACGGTGGTTCAGAATACGTTCCACAAGTGAAACGTTGTCCACCGTGGTAATCCACCAATGGTTGTGGTGGAGGAGAAAAAAATAGCTCCGAACCGTGTGCCGGTACTAGAGTCGAAGATCGACAAACTTGATCGCTACCTCAATGTATTGGAGGAGAACCTTAAACACGAGCGCGGTAAACGTCTCTCGTTGGAGCAGACGGTGCAAGCTCACGATATCGAACGGTTTTTTAACCGTTCGAAGCGTTCGTACTCAATGTTGGAGTACGAACGGAAATATTACGCTCTTCGTGATGAGCTGTCGTCAGCTCATCGCGGTATCGAGGATCTTTGGATCCGACATGAGAATCTCCAGATTCAACATGAGAATCTGGTTCGTGACTACAAGATACTTTAAAGGATTCTTGAAAAGGGTCCTCGGAAGGAACCGCGTACTGATGGTGCGGGCGGGCCGACCAACTCAAAACGTAGGATGCGTTCGCATTCTACGTGGCAATTCTATTGTGTATGCATTGCCTCTGCGATGCAGAACACGAAATGGCCCAATGAACATGGGTAGTAGTTTACTGCAGTAAACAACTACCCATTTAGTGACTACACGCTTAGGTAAGTTTACCGTAGCGAGTAGTACTAGGTCATTCATTTTGATTGAAAGAACATTTGCTCTTCCATGTTTGTCTGCGCTCCGTTTCTGACGGTACACTGCGTTAGTAATGGGATCCTGATTCTCAAGCCAGCAGAAAATTCTCTGCTGACTCATTTGTTTTGTATTTTCCAGTGCGCTTTGTGCGCATTGCCATGGAATTTGATGATCATGCGGCAGAAATGGCTTTGCTCGTGCGAGTCCACCCCCCCCCCTACGTCAAACTAGTGGATCTTTCTAATTGGGTGGGTATGCATGTATGGCGTAAGCACGAAGAACGGTGTATGCGTTGTAGACGCATTTACCGAATTGTTGATGGCGAATTCGACCATCGGTAAAAACTCGCTCCAATTCGGATACGATTGGACGTAACCTGGAAGTATCTCTTTGAGGACGCGATTTAAGCGTTCCGTCTGACCATCTGTCTCTGGATGATCAGAAGTTGACATAGTCAGCCGTATACAGAGAGATCGGAATACGGATTGCCACAACTCCGCCGTGAACCGTGGATCTTTATGGAGACCAGTTCAGAAGAGGTAAACCGTGGAGTCTGAATACCGTGTCGATAAAGACACAGGCACAGGCCGGAGCCGCGATTGACCTTGGTACGGCAAAAGATGTCCATCTTGCTGAATCTGTCTACGAAAACGAGGATCCCATTCTTTTTGTAATCGTCTTCGGGAAATCCGAAGGCGAAGTCCATAGATACGGACTGCCAACATTCTGTTGGAAGTGGTAGATATTGGAGAGGTGGGCGGGGTCGAAGGGCTAGGATTCACTAGTTGACATACCTCGCAAGCACGAATGTACTTGCGCACGAAATGATACTGGCGGGGCCAGTAAATGTCGCTACTTACTGTGAGATAAGTTTTCTCACGTCCACGATGCCCAGTGGTTAGTGTATCGGGATACTAAGACATGTCGCGCAAGCGCAAACTATTGTGAGATGGGACGACGACACGTGGAGTGTCGCCGGCAACGGCTGTGTAGTACAATAAGCCGTACCGTGTTGTTTATCGATCGGATGACGATCGATATAAAGCCGATAAATCTTTAAAAGATTTTTTTGGGTGGATTCATCAGATGATCAGTTAAACGCAGAAGGTATTTATCTTCTGTGTAGGCTTTCTTATGTCATCAAACAAAGTTGACGACGAAACACTTGTTATGAGTGCTGCAACAGTGGGGTTAGTTTCACTGTTGGAGTGCGCAGTCACCGTGACAACGCATCAGCAACGACATTAAGTCGTCCTAATTTATATTCCACGATGACATAATACTCCGCGAAGAAGGATAGCCACCTCGCCGATATCTTTGCGAGAGGTGTGGGCTGCTTACGGCCGTGCGTAATGACGCATGGTCCGTATATACGATGAACGGTCTATCTCCGAGGAGATAGACCTTAAATTTAGCCAGTGCATATTTTATGGCGAGGAGTTTCTTGTCATGCATTGGGTAATTGCGTTCAGCTGGTTGCAGCTGACACGATTGATAACAGACAACGCGCCCGGCGCCGTCCATTTCAAATTGCATTAACGCACAGCTGATTGCGAAATTGCTGGCATCACAGACCACATGGAATGGTCTGTTTTGATGTGCAATCGCCAAGATGGTTCCTTGCAGCAAGCTTTACTTGATGCCCTCATAGGGACGCTGACAACCAGCGTTCCATAACCACCTCTCGTCTTTTTAAGAGACGAGAAAGATAAACTGTCACCTTCGAATAATTCCGTGAGTTATTGTGCATGTACGCCGCTAAACCAAGGAACTTTCTAAGTCCCTTGACATGAACTGGACTCGGCTATTCAATAATCGCCTTAATCTTTTCGGGATCACGGCGCACGCCGTGTTTACCGACGATGCACCCGAGAAGTGGTATTTCGCTTGCAGCGAATATTCACTTCTTGAGATTTGCGTACAACTTATGCTTTCGCATAAGTTTAAGAACCTGACGAACGTGAGCTTTATGAACTCCCACGTCCGTCTTTCCGTCCATAGCCCGGCTATGGACGAGTACATTGTCAAAATAAATCGGTGCGAATTCACACCGGTCTCAACAGATTCGTTACGCATCTGTTGAATGTTGCAGGGGCGTTACTAACTCCCAGCGGCATTACTAGCAATTCTCAGAGCATCCAATTGGGAGTGTTCACTGCTGTGCACGGGATGTCTCGTTCACGCATAAGGATCTAATAAAATCCATCCATCAGATCCATAGACGAAAAGATGGTACTCATAGACATACATCTATGATTACGACCTTCTAGGTTTCCGCGTTTGAGTCGGTATTGTTGCAGCATTTTGTTTATTGAATGCGTGCACTATCCGCCCCCTCCTGTGGCTTTCGTGCACAGATGGTCGGAGAGCTATATGGGGAGGTTGACTCCCTTACAAGGCCCGCTTCTAATCGCTCGATAAAGAAATTATCGATCGCAAGTACTTGTACACGAGGCTGTGGCCACTGCTTCATGACACAGTACTTCGAGCCCGGTTGTAAGCTCGGTCTCATGTCGAGTGCCTTTATCCTTAGACAACTCGCATGGAGCTGCTTCATGGAATACTTCCCTGTATTCAATCAAATTTTTGTATAAATGATTTGGCTAAAGTGACTCCCAGGATTATGTAATCTTTCTCTCAATCCGAGTCTTCATATCGGGGACACTTCCGTCTCTCGATGAGCTGCTGAGAACCCGTTCTTCTCTGCAAAAATTACCGCGGACCGAATATCGGTTACGTATTCGTCCTCTGTGAGGAGCACGCAGATCTGCTTGATTCTACCACTATGCAGATCTCTCAAGAATCGCTTAGGTTCTAGGGTTGGCAATTGAGTTATCTCCGAAGTTAACTTCGGAGGCGCATACAGATCACGAGTATAAGTGCCTAATACATTCAAAATCTCGGTTCTTCCTGGATCCCTTTTCCATAGGCTGCCGAGGGATTATTCCCTTGGGATGCTGAAGTCTAGACACTTTAGCATTACCTATTTAGCTTTCTTCTCAAGTAGATGGGAACTTATTCCCTCAATGTCTTCCGGCTGTGATTGCGCTATCAAAGTCGGGTACTCTGTGGTCGACTCTCTAAATAATCGAGGATCATCGTGTTGTCTCTTTTAAGCAGCCGGTATTTCACTTGAATGTCGCTCCCTAGGCGTACATTCATGTCTCAATCCACTCGACAGATTCGCGTGGTGGACCTTCAGCGCTACCTGCGCATTCGCACAGCCGCCAGCAGCTGACTCTACAGGGTAATTAGTAATCACACTACGATCTTGTGCAGTCGTATTAACAACCGTGCCACAAGTGAGGCCCTCTCACTCACTCGTAGTACATCCACACGCTTGTGGACGCTCCAAGACGTTTATCAGATGGCCATCTGATGTACAAGTGGCAGGCATCTTTATGGATCGATGCTGCCAGCTGACTCTTGGCTTATTTTCTGAGCCAAGGTAAACCTCGGATGACATCAAATTTGTCATCCAAATCAAGTACGCTGAAATCATCATCATTCTGTAAATCTTTTAACGCGTAGTGAAATCTCGCTACGCGTTTCATCACTGTGATCGATGCGCCTGTCGCTAGACGCACCGTCATTCTCGTTGGAGGGATGTCGCGCTCAACACATTTGAGCCTTAGATCCTCTAGCGACTGGCGACGATCGACGCCCCACAGTTCACTAGGGCTCTATGCGACAAATCATTTGTCACTTTTAACTTCAAGGTGATGAGATATACCTCATCGCCAGGTGCAGAGACACATAATAATTGTGTGTCTGGAGCAACTTTCGTGAAGAGATTTGCAAATTCTCTCGAGGTTGCTGAATCAGTAGGGTGTTGTGCCCCTACTGACCCCGATGGTTTTTTTGGCCGCCTCGCTGTTGCGATTTCGCAACAACGTCGGACCCGCGACCGTTGCGCTTTTTGGCATTCGGTCCATAAGAACTTTCAGTACCCCTCGGTACTGGACGCGAAGCACTACACTCATGAGCGTACTGAACTGACTTTTGACAGCGATTACATCTCTGCAATAGCTTATTGTTCGAAAAGCGAGGTCTCTCACTTTCGACATAAAAGAGGTCCAAAGGTTCTGGACCTCCAAGCTCTTGTCATCTTGGAGGACGATACGATGACGAAGTAGCTTGAGCCTGTCTCAGACTAAAGTCCTCCTGTTCCGCAACGGATATTGCTTCTTCAAGCGTATCCAGCTCCAAGCGGAACAGGTATGATTTCACGGGACCATCCATCAGACCTTGCATGAACACCGTAATCAACGTGTGTTCACGAACCGGTATGTTTGTGATACAACTCGCCAAGAGTCGTATATGCTGGGCATAAGCGTAAACATCCCGCTTGCCTTGCTTGAGTTTCAGAAGCTCTGATCGAGCTCTGAATTTCAGCCCTAGGCGGTTCAAATGTCTGGTTGAGCCGGGCTTTAAAAGCCTCTAGTATTAAATAGATAGAAACAGAAAAACCTAATTTTGTTATATACAGTTTAGCATTAACCCTCTTTAAAGCAATTTTTTTAAATAGAGTCTTCCTCTGTACGTACTAGTGTACGCGAAGTGACGTGAGGCACCACTCGCACTGAAGCAGTGCAAAGCGGACTTGTACTGAAGCAGTACAAGTCGGCAATGCCCCGATACACCTGGTAGCACTTTGTAGTCCGTCCAAGGACCACAGTTCTATCATCTAACATGGACATGTTAGATGATAATGGAAATACGCATCATGTTTAGCATGATTGCTACTCCTTTCCAAGTGACATAGAAAGGAGTGCGGTCGAACGAATGAGTTCGACCGTAGGGAATGATGCCATTTAGGCCACGCTGTCCATTTTGGACAGAGATGCCCTCCATTCAGCCACCGCCAAGTTCGTACAATATGAACTTGACGAGGCGAAGGAGAAAATAGCCTTGATTAATCAGCAAGGCTTTCAACAGGCAGAACTGTTGAGGTTTAACAGGTACACTCCTGTTCCTGGGATGACGCACACGCGTCGTCCAGAAACCTTAAAGATTGACATCTCTAAATATGGAGGAGTCGAAGAAACTCCCTTCAAGGTGGTTTGTCGAGTTGTACGCTGCCATAAGGGCTCGTCACATCGTCGACAAGCAAATGCAAGTCGTATTTGCTCAATAAAATTTGGCAGGTCGTGCTTGGAAACTAAACCTTAAGTTGCGCGACCCATAAGTATTTGGCTCGCTAACTCAATTGTATACTAATTCAAAACATGTAATAAAGTCTTATTTGTCTCTCTCTTTGCGCGCGTCCAGTGCTGACTGGACCGCCGATCAAGGAGATATAATGGCATATATCTACCGATGAATAAGCTTTCCGAATATTACTACGTGAAGTAATATTCTACAAATATTATCTACCTTTTAAGTAACATATTAATTAACAACCTTTAAGTGTTCATTTCATGTAACGATACGCCCCGTTACAGTGCGCATAGTGGATAATCGATCGTATAAGATCCTTGAGCTTTATTTCTCCGTTGTTCAAATACATTTAAGACGTGAAATGACTGACACATGGTCTAACGATATACTTATCTGACGGCGGTTGTCCGAAGGTGGTTGTCCAACGACAGATATGACGTCATTGGGATGACGCCTTTGGAAGCTTCGAGAAGGTTTAAGGGCTTCCTAGGTAATGATTAGCTTAGAGGTAGTAATAGAGATTGAAAACTGTGGACCATAATATATATTTACTTTGTATTTTGCCAAACATCGCTCGCTTGACCGTTTCAATACTTAGTTCATTTGTTCTACGTCTCTGAAGTCTATAGCTCTAGAACCATCTAGAATGTCCGCCGTCGGACAATCGCCGTCGGAGATACTAATCAGTGGTTCGGATTGAGCCGGTTTGGGTTGTGAACATCTTTACTTAAAACCCTTAATGCGAATTTGCTAAAATACCGAGAGCTGCTGTCTATCCTTGTGGCGCGGTCCATGTAGTCCCTTTGTCATTACGTCGGCCAACATGTTTGCTGTTTCACAGTACTTAAGGTTCACAACGCTGCTCTTGACTTAGTCACGGATGTGATGGAACTTGATGTCAATATGTTGGCGCGTTCGTGATTGACTGTATTCTTGGTCATTTTAATGCAGGAGTAGTTGTCTACAACTTTTTAACTTAGTCCCTTGCTGGCCAGCTGCCTCCAAAACTTCGGAAGAAGATGATGCACACACTTGCCTTATTGAATAGCCAGGTTTTGTGCAATGTACTCTGCTTTACTAGTTGAATCGAAATGCTGGTCTACTTCTTGCTGCCCCAGCTTACAGGGGCGCCCATCAGAAGAAAGGCGTAGCTCGAAGTTGCCTTGCGGTCGGCGTGATCATTAGCTCAATCATCCGCAAATATCCACTTCATTGTCGGACATGAAGCAAGTACTATGCGACTTGGTGCCTTAAAAAAGAAAGCGCAATATTTGCACAGCTACAATTCAATGCTCGAATTGTAGATTCTCCATGAAACGTGACACATACCCAACTGCAAGCCGGTCGTGTTCTGTCATCAAGTCTGTTACAGCTCTCACAGCTACATGAAATGGAGCGTTGACTTTTGTTGGCGCGATGCTCGGAATAAGTCTGGTACTTATCAGTGGGACTGATCGCAGCCTTAAATTCGTCTAATCCAAAGCACTTTTAATGTATTTAATGTAACTTCGTTGCGATAAGGTAACACTGTCATCGGCATTATCAACCAGCTCAATACCCCATACAAATGCACATTTTGCCGCTTTCGGTCATGTCAAAGCGCAGCATCAGATACTCTTTATTTCGCGCGATGATGAGCACCGTCCATTCTACCTCCTCATACAGGTGTACGTCATAAAACTGACCTCTTTCCTGGGGAACCTATATGCCGTCAGTTCATTAAAATTTTGCGAGGGTTGTAGTATATTACCTCAGATCATTCTCGGATAAAAGCCGAACGGTAAGTGGCGCATCGTGCATGTTTCATAAGCTTAATGTGGCCACTATACCGGCACATATAACAATTCTTAGAACGGATGTTGTTCAGAACGAAGTGGTGGAGTAAAGTCTACTTGCCTTAGTCGATGGCTATCATCAACTGCTCAGTGCGAGCCACTTAGAGCAGTTAGCACACCAAGTTGTATGTTTTGAGAGGCCCCAGTAGCCTTTAATGCCCCGACAACGTTTACTCGTATAGTGAAGCAACAGCTTCGCCCTCATAGAGGTTATGCACTGACACATATTGATGACATATTTCTTATATTTGTCCATGATCTTGCAGAACAGGATCGGTCGGATGTAGATTATCACAAAGGCCATTACGAGCTGCAGTGGTCGTGCATGCGACTCATTACTTAAGGCGTATAATAAAATGCTAACGTACCACCAGAAGGCAATTCACAAAGGAAAATTATCGGCAAATGTTTAGGCTAAACAATGCTCTTTCCCGCAAAATTAATACATATAAGTTGTATGTCAACGCATCAAATGCATCGTCTGTGCGTACTAGATATCTTTGTTAGGGTACTTCATTGGGAAGCGAGGTCTTAGAGCGACCACGTAAAATTAAAATCTGCATAAGATTGGGCGGTTCCTAAGAACCAACAGCTATTAAAATTGTTTTGGTGGCTTGGCCTTGCCGACTACTGTGACGCGTCTGAATTTGCCATATCAGTGTACTGCTCAAAACAAATGTTATGGGATCATTCTCGGCAGCTTAAAGTTGCAAAGAAAACTACTTAGTTCTTGATAAATACTTGCCTGCTATAAAGTATGCTCTGGACGTATTTCAAGTGCGTCTGCTTGGCTTCAACCATTTGTAGGTTTAACAGATCTTACGACTTTGTGCACTTGCCTTACCTTCGTCAGCTCAGTCACATGCGTTAAGCGATGCTGAACGACGTATTGCGGATCTCGAGGGTCAAGTCTTGCGACTGACCTCGGATCTCGTTGATGTCCGAGCAAAGGCTCGTCAGGATTATGAACGCCGGAAGACTCGCTTGGACCTCTTTGAACGGATAATGCTGAGGGATCCGCGTTACTCGCGTGATGTCCCTCGCTCTCAAAGTCCTGTTCGTGGAGGGAGGAGTCGGTCCGATAGCTTTTCGCCTTCACCGTCCCCCTCACCCGAACGACGCTCGACTCACAGTCGGCATTACCATCGGTCTCCTTAGACGGATGGGGATATGTGACCTCATTTGGGTCTACATACCGTTTCAGACGACCCACGTAAAATACGGGGTGCGTCTTTTTCATATACGGGGAAGGGTGAGCCTAAAATTTAGGTCTCCAACCTCTTCTTCCACCGTAAAGGGCCCAATGAAACGCGGCAACAACTTCGTAGTACCTCCAGGTAGAACAGAAATTGCATTTTTAGGTAGGGTAGCACTAATAGTACTTTTTCACCCACTCTAAAGCGTTCGTTATTTTTGCGACCATATTCTTTTTGCTTGTCCTGTGCGCTTGCCATTGCGTCACGGACTTTACGTGTGATGGCTAATCGCTCATCCACAAAGGGCGTTGAGTCTCGCTCACGCTTTTAGCATCAAACTCGCCTATGATACCGCCACGATGTCGGTCATAAGGCGTAGTTTTATTGACCACTGCAAAACTGGCAGGGTCACTAGGGCAAGTTTCAGTCGTTGAGATGATACCCTCATGGGTCATCGTCATATTGACGAAACTATGTCCCTCTTTCGCACCGAGCATAGTGAGGGGCCCTCCCCCACTAAGACTCGGGCTGCGCACAAACGAGACTGGCGTCCGAGGATGGCGCAGTCCGTTAATATAAAACGGTGTCTCACCCGTACTGGCGTGGACACTGTTATTTATAGCGAACTCCACAAAGGGCAATTGCTTGCTCCACTCTTTGGGAGTTGCTATAGTGCGTAAGACATCCGCCACGACCCGATTGGCACGTTCTGTTTGGCCATCGGTCTGGGGATGATCTGCGGTCGACATGTGGAGCTTGCTACC